>NW_022201014.1:0-5634 GCF_009176525.2 Contarinia nasturtii
TACAAATGTATATTAAGTTTATATTCACAGTACACAGAAAATATATCTACCAACTATTTTCGTCACAAAATTGATATCAGAAATTTTGTGTTTCAAATTTTGGTTTCGTCACTCGTTCTTCACCTTGATAGAGGTTTTTTATTTGATTTTGTTTACAAAAATGTACCGGTAATCTATCATGAGAAAAGTATTGACAATGTTTTTTGTATGGATCGGTCGAAGAATCAATATGAACTTTCGTTCACAAATGAATCGTTGCGGCGAAACAGTAGCTCTTATTTTTCTCCAAATAATACTGCAACATGAAGTTTTTTTCACACGGTTTATTTGTTGTAATTCAACAAATAAACTATTCATAAAAAACTTTATGTTGCAGTATTATTTGGAGAAAAATAAGAGCTACACGGTTTATTAGTTGTAATACAACAAATAAACTATTCATAAAAAACTTTATGTTGCAGTATTATTTGGAGAAAAATAAGAGCTACTCTTTCGCCGCAACGATTCAAATATTCTTTTATATAACAAAATCAAATATTATAATATACATGCCTAGCCTTGCACGTTCGCACTCTTTTTTGTTGAATGGATCTAGTCACACCTACACTTCCCAACTCAAAGAGAGGTCAAAGCATGACCATTCCATTTGTATTTTTGATTTGCAGCCAATATATGGCGATGAAGAAAACAAGAAAGCTGGTTTATTTATGACATTTTGTTTGTAGGAACGATATTCGGCATAACTTTAGTTTAGGAATACATTAATTGCAGCGATATTTTGTTTCTTTTTTGTATGTTATGAGTAGTAGAGTCTGGTCATGTGTTATCTGTGGTGCGATTTTGAATTTTTTATTTTATAAAAAAAAAATTTGGTTCAGTTATTCCTCAGTGAAATTGAATGTAAAAAGAGTATTTGCCTTCCACCGATGAGTATAGAATGGATATTGCGTCTTATATCAAATAGCGTCATATCTGTGTGACGCACGCATCTCATGATGTTTATTGCGCTTTAGAAAATTGATTCCGTTACGATTTGACAACACAATCGAAAAACAAAATATTTTTAGCGATAATTACTTCAAATTTTATTAGAAATGAACGAAAACTCTCAACATTTGCAAAAATGTATTCAAAAATAACGAAAAATAAAATGTCTTACATCCGTAGGATGAACTTTTCCGCACTGTGATCCACAACATGCATTTATTACGTATCTTTTTACCGTAAACATGAATTCATGGGAAAACTGAATCTTATATAAGTTTTGCGATACAAATAATTTTTGATAGACTTTGCCTGTATGATATCGTAATCATGTGAAAATTTGCAGATGATATTTTTTTTTACAAAAAATTAACATTCTGAATTTTTAAAGAAAATGAAATTTTTTTATGAAAATTTTGTCTAAATATATTTGTATCGCAAAACTAACGTCATATTCGGTTTTCTCGTACCCAAAAACCACCCAATACATTTTTTGAGTGTTGAAGAATACATTAAATACGACTTTTGGAAGAAATATTGAATTTTTTTCATGGATGGCCATGGGCATAACACCAGAACTATATCAACCAAAGTCGCTCAAAATCTAATGGTTTCTATTCCCCGGCACCCTCAATCATCCTATGAAGTCAGATTTTGAATTACTTTTCTTGTTTGAAAGTTATCGTGTTAACAAATTTTTGCGTACAGCGTACATGGTACAGGGTCCAGGGTACGAACATACGTTCGGACATTGAAAAAACGCTCGATTCGTGTTCCATGGCCCCAATAACACCCAGAAAACACATGTTTGATGGGTGTTAATTTTTCGACCGATTCCTAGGTGTGTGCGGAAAAGTAAAAATCAATTAAAAGGAACAGTCCAAATTGAATTCTAGAGATCAGTGTCTTCAAAATCATTTTGGTTTTTGTTGTGGTTGATATCACTTAAGGTAAATTTGGTGCGTTTGTAAACTTTGACAGGATCCAAACCATTGCGTTTTACTTTCGATAAAAACATAAATTTTGCTAGGTAGCCCTCGAATAATTTATTTTGTCGACGGTAATGGGGAATACGGTATTTTGCGTGTCTCCATAATCCTTCAATCGTGTTCGTGTATCCGCCTGTTTTCTGGTCTTTGAATGTTTTGCTGTGATTAACGGTCAAATGAGTGTAATTGAATTTGTTTAATTCTGAGTACGCTCTCCAGCAATCGCTAACTATTATTGAATGTGGCAAAACATATTCCTGGATTATAGGCAAAAGGGTTTCTTTGTCTCTACGCTCTACAGGAACAAGGAAAAAGTTTGATGTGTCTCTTTCTGCGCCACCAAAAACCATTGTCCTTCGATTCGATGCCCTCGGTTGTATTTTCTCTTACCAAATTTCTATTGGTCAATTTCAATTACCTTTCCAGAACCACCTTGAACATTTAATGCAGTCAGTGAAACATTAAATTTCAATCAAAGGTGCGCAAATAAGAAGATAGTGCTGGATACTTGCTATGAACTGGGACTTCACCAGATTAACAACAACTACAACCAAAATGGTCGTATGCTTGATTTAATCTGGACAAATGATGTTGAGTTGCTTCAATGCTCCATAAGCGACATTCATTTGTTGAATTTTGGAAAGCATCATAATGCTATTAGTATACGATATAAAGAGCCAAGCATAAAGACAACTGAAACAATACATATATATCGAGATTTCAACAACGCTGACTATAAACGAATAAATGAGTCGCTTCTTGATGTAGATTGGGATAATGTTTTTGATACAAATTCATTAGAGTTAACACTGGATAATTGTTATGCAATTATTAAGTCAACAATAGAAACTCATGTCCAGTTAAAGACAAAAATCATCAGAAAACAACCGACGTGGTTTAACAAATCATTGGTTGAGTTGAAGAACAAAGTCAGCAAAGAACATCAAAATAAAATAAAGAGTCTTACGGGAGTAAGACGAACTTTCCGCACGGTGGTAGTTGCGTATTTTATTAAGCAAGTTCAAAATAATATTTGTTTGATTTTTCAAGCCTTTCAAGCGGCGTAAAGTTCGAGACCAAAAAATATGTTCAAACCTTAGCATCGAAATATTCTTTAATTTAATAGCAGAAGTACTCGAGAAAAGATTTTTCACACTTTCATGATGAACCCATTTGTACGACATTTGAACAACTTTCTAACAAAACACTATAAAAAAATATGTTTGACGTTAATTTTGCCATAAAAATTATTTTTGAAACACTTTTCATAACTAAAGTCAAAAAAAACTAGGATCTTTGTATGGGAGCCATGTCTGTATGCTACCTCAATGGCGTGAAACTTTGCACAGGTTCTTTTTTTCACAGAAAATTTTATTGAGCCAAAAACTGAAAATGTTGTATGGGAGGTACCCCTAATTTTGATTGAAATCTCTTCAAACTTCCAGAATGTTATTTTTTTGTGTAAAAAATAGTCTGTACAAAGTTTTATGCCATTAAGGTAGCATACAGGCATGGCTCCCATACAAAAATGCAATTTTTTGTGATTTTTTCAAGGAAACTGTATCAAAAATTGATTGTATCTCAAAACTAACCTCGGATTCGGTTTTTTCGTTCCAGAAAACCCCCCAATACATATTTTTGAGTGTTTAAGTCTACATTAAGTATGACTTTTGGACGAAAATTGGACTCTTTTTTATAAGTATCACTCCAGGCATGAAATTTTTTTCTATCAACCAAAGTCGCTCAAAATCTAATGATTTCTATTCGTCGCGACACTCAATCATCCTGTATAGTCAGATTTTAAATAAATTTTTTGGGGAGAGAGCTATTGTGTTAACAAATTTTGCGTACGGCGGACAACGTATAGTCGTTTCCAAAAAGATCTGTGTTGTGAATTTCAAAAAAGGGAAAAGTGCAGATCTACCACATGAGATGACTTATTTGAATGAAAAAGCAAGCGATCAATTAACAATTGCTGGTTTTTTGCAAAACACTTTGGCACCGCTTATAGCTCTTTAGAAGATGATCTATGATATGACAGCTCGGAATTAGAAAAAATACGTGATATTTGTGCGGAAATATCAATGATCGAAATAGCCTAGGAGCTTGTAGGTCAACATATAAGCATGCTGCCAGATGATCTTGTATGTGGTCCTGATGAAATTTCAAACAAATTCATCAAGCATTGTTTGATTTCATTACAGAAGCCCACATCAACACTGTTAAAAGAATCACTTGAAACTGCCACTGTACCGCCAGTACTTTGTCTCCTTTGTCAGACCAGTTTACAAAAACGGCGATAGAAACAACGTTCAAAATTATCGCGGTGTTGCTTTACAGTGCATAACGTCAAAAATTCTCGATTCGATCGTCACAGACCATCTCAATCTATATTTGAAGAACATAGTACACGAAAGTCAACATGGATTCATCAAGAACAGGTCAACGATAACAAATTTAGTAGAATTTACTTCAAAAACGATTATTAACATGGGAAGAAGACATCAAACAGACGCTATCTATTTGGACATAGCCAAGGCCTTTGACTCGGTTAACTTAAATTTACTTATTCAAAAACTTGAAATCATGAGATTGAATGAGCAGCTGTTAAAATGGATCAAATCTTACTTGTCTATTCGCAGACAAATTGTAAAGATACCAGATACCAAATCTAACCCAATCGAAGTTACTTCTGGGACGGGTCAAGGATATCCCATTGGCGCTACTTTGTTCATCATGTTTGTAATTGATCTACCTTTCGTCGTGACCAATTCATACATACTTTTATTCGCTGATGATACAAAAATTTCAAAATGTATCACCTCAACAGATGACTGCATTAATCTTCAAATTGACTAAGATCGTGTAGCGGATTATTATGGACGCAATTTATTAAAATTAAATGTCAACAAAACTAAGATCATATCATATCATCGGGGATCACTACAATATGAATACGAATACAATATAGGTTGCGTTCAAATTGAAAGATTATTTGTAATAAGGGACTTGGGAGTGTTGCTTGATGTGCAAATGAATTTCAAATCACACATTGAGCATGTCACGGCTAAAGCCAAATCAAGACTGGCTTGGCTAAAGTTCTACAGCAAGGGTTTTATCGACCCATGGAGAATTATTCGCCCTTATTTTACATTCGTTTAACCAATTATCGAATATGGATCGGAAATATGGAATCCACACTACGACAATATGTGCAAAAGAATAGAGTCAATACATAAAACAATTTTTACTTTTCGCGCTAAGGAGAATGAACTGGGACGGCTATAGACTTCCAAAATATGAGCATAGACTGCTGTTTCTACAAATGATAACTACATTAATAATTTCATTTCTGTTTCATGTATTTTTTTTTAAATACATTTCAATTCTCAGTTTTACTGTCGATAAATTTACTTCTAAATCAATTAAATCAGTATCACAATTAGGTATTTTCTTTGTATAGTAATCATTGAATGTAATAAGCACATAATTAATTGGTTCATATTTTGTGTAATCTAAAAAGAACAATTAATACAACTCTCTCATAGTTGCTTGATGAAAAATGTTTGGATTGCTAAATAATATTAAATTATATTTATTTAAGTTAATTTGACTAAACCACCAAGGCGAAAGAACGCTGTTCGGTGCAGTTATTATTATC
>NW_022201015.1:0-1619 GCF_009176525.2 Contarinia nasturtii
CATTCGGACGCTGCGGCTAAATATCATTTTTCATGGCGGCTGAATATAATTTTGAAATTTTTATTCGGCCGAATAAAGTTTTGAAAAATGATATTTAGCCGCTGCGGCTGAATGTCATTTTTCATAGCAGCTGAATAAAGTTTTGAAAATTTTCATTCAGCCGCTGCGTCCGAATAGCAGCAGCTGAATATCAGGCGGCCCAATAACAGTGAGCCCCTATAGAGTACAGATGGCATTATCTTACCAGTGAAGTACCCAAAGTATCACAAAAAGTTATCAATTTCACTTATATAGATCGACATAAAGTGCCGAAAAAATAAGTTTGTGAAAATAAAGGGTGCGCTAATGGGCTAGTAAGGGCAGGGGGCACCCCCTTTATCAAAAATTCATCGGATCAAAAAATATAGAACTACAAAGTTGTTCAGAATGACGAGAGAAATTTTTTAGGACCCCTGCCCTCCAAATCCCCTCACCCCCAGGGGGGTCGGGGGGTCATATCCCCTCAAGGTATGATTTTTTCGGCCTGAAACCTCGGAATTCGGAATCAGCATGCCAAATTACTCTAGAAATGATATTTGTCTCGTGCGCTCTTTCCCTAAGTCTCCCAACAATTCAGAGCCCCCCAATTAGGGTAAAATGGTATGGCCAACCATAACTAATTTTGTGCGCAGAATTCATTCATACCATTGCCCACCCCCTCCCATCACCATCAAGGGGGGTCCCCCTAAAAAATTCACGAAAATTTCGAAAAATATATCTTGATGGCCATTTGAGAAAACATGTCTTAAAGTGGGGACTTTTTCAAGATTCAAGATATGAAGGAATTTTCAACTTGCGGTTCCATATAAGACAGCGACTTGAAAGGAAAGGAGGTACATTTTACTGGAAAATCATGAAAAATTGCAGTGACCCAATCACCATGAAAACTTGTGAATCTTATTTTCTGACCAAAATAAGTAATATTACCAAGTTTCATGAAATTTCAACAAAAAATGAAGGTGCCTCCCATACAAAATTTCCAATTTTTTGTTATTGAGAGAAAAAATAAATTTTTGGAATTAAATAAATGAATTTTTAAATGGGATGCACCTTTATTTTTGGTTGAAATTTCATGAAACTTGGTGATATTACTTATTTTGGTCAGAAAATAAGATTCACAAGTTTTCATGGTGAATGGGTCACTGCAATTATTCATGATTTTCCAGTAAAATGTACCTCCTTTCCTTTCAAGTCGCTGTCTTATATGGAACTGCAAGTTGAAAATTCCTCCATACCTTGAATCTGGGGACTATAAGACATGTTTTCCCAAGTGGCCACCAAATTGTGCCAAAAATGTTCCACCCTACTCCATACATTGTCAATCTCTCTTGACCTACAATTTACTCCATCTAGCTTGTACCTTCAATTCGGGTCGAAAAGTGAAGACACCCCATTTTATTGTGATTTCACAATGGGATATTCACCCCTTATGACTCAACTTGGCATTTAGGTTTCTTCTAATGAAAGTTACGCATATCAATATAGTTTCCATTGGCATATAGTTTTGGCTGCCCTGAATGACCCAATTCGGAGTATAGATGTGCCAAACCCGACATGTTAATACAATTGTATTATGATAA
>NW_022201016.1:0-4149 GCF_009176525.2 Contarinia nasturtii
CACTCTTCCGGCATTAGCACTTAAATTTACATGCAATTAGGTGGTTTTTATGAAGCATTTTAATGAATACGGAAATTGTGACAAATTCATTTTCTCTTCGATGTTTGATTCACAGTTTTTTTAGTTGATTCATATAATTTGGCATTCTTTGTATAGGTCTTCAATGTCCGGGCAAAAATTTGAATGAATATTTATTTTCATAGCTTGATATAGCTAATATTTCACGATTTTCGATAACATATTCTTCAATTTCAGCGATACTTTCTGTTCTAATAAGAGATAAACTAGTTCGGCACCCAAATCCCATTTCTCGCAAAATTGTTTGAACAATTTTTGGTATTTCAACCATAGCTGTCCACGAACACCAACGAACGAACCGTTCGTTCGTTTTGAATGTATATTTTGTTCGTTCGTTCGTTTGTAGAAAATGTATTATTTGGAATGTTCGTACGAACAACGAACACGTTCGTTCGTTCGAAATTTATGGAAATTTATTTTCTCAATGTAAACAAATATTGCGATAATAAATGTAAATTGGGAAAACTTTAAATCGATTTTTCCCGCTTTTCCGATGGGAAATCGTGAAAAATAAGCAAAACGTTGACTCCCATCTGGAGCCACAACATCCGAGCCTAATAGTCGAGTTTGCAATTCTCTGTTAAATATTTTGAAATTGTACAAATAATAATGATAATTAAATAAATGTCAAATATTTTATAATTCATATTCAATGAATATTATTCATTTATGTTCTTAATTTGAACACTAACAAAATATTAAATTTTCTTATTACGAATTTTAGGAAATTCCGTATATTTGGTATAGTCTATACCTGAAATAACCTCATATTTTCAATGATGAAATAATAGATGAATTTCATAACATTTCGTAATAAAAAAAATTAATATTTTGAACACTTGAGGAAGAAAATTTATATGAATTAGAAAATATTTAAAAATTTATTTATTTAAATATTTTTTTCTTTAAATTTGTCCAATTATAAATTATTTAACAAACCTGATTTCACAATTTTGCTTCGAACATCCGGACGTCCGCACGTGTTCGGTGTTCGATCGCACATACGAACGAACACAACGAACATTTCAATTTTTACGAACGACCGACCGACCATTTATAACTTTAACGAACGAACGACCGATCACAAAAAAGGGAAAAAACGCACACGAACGACCGATCACAGTCGGACATTGATGTTCGTGCCCAGCTCTGCTTCCGAAAAATATCAACTTGTCGCAAACCTTTTTTGTGCAAATTCAAAACTAGTTGACGTTTCACATCCATTGCTATTGTAAAGTAAACAAGAACTGCGCAATACTGTGCATCGTCACAGTGGATTGCACAAACATAAATAAATATAACGGTGAACCAAAGGGTGATCGGAAAGCATTGTAGTTGAAATTACGTAGGTGCAAAAAAAGCGACAATTATTCTGGCCTACCCTGTATATGTGACGTTGTGCTCTCTCACTCAAACGAAGCAAACGTCGATCAGACTAACTATTCGTTAAACATTATTGTTGACATCGACAATTTTACTGGCGAGCGATGGAAATAATAAGATATACAGGGGTAATACTGTTGAATGACGACTACAGTGGTAAAAATAATACGTTGTTTTAAAATTTAAACGAAAAGAGAATGCTTCCTGCAATTTTTGCTAATGTGGCCTAATCGATAGTTCCCAACACAATCAAATTTAAACAATGAAACTTTTTGAAAATGGGTTTATATGACAAATATGAAAACGGGTTCAATCCCAAAGTGGATCATTCTGTTTCATAAGTATTCTCTCTCTCTCTTACTCATGGTTAAGTGGTGATCATTCTTATCGAATAAAAACTGTAATATTGATAACTCGAAATGAAATTGCACAAAATCTCATACACTTGAAACGAACACATGACACTGACAGAGAAAAAGAAGAGAACAGGCCATAGAAACTGCAGATGAAGTGGAAAAAACTTTCATGACATACATTAATCAATCGTGCACAACCAACCACGAAGCAACAACAACAGATTTGATTAGAAGGAGAAACAAAAAAAAGAAAATAACGTATTCGAGGAAAATAACTCACACAATTCCGATGTTCGAAGGCTACCGTTCATGTTGATAGTGTGTATAGATGTGTTCGTATGTATAAGTATATATGTTAAATATTGGGTGCATGTTTTTGTAATGATTCTAGCAGACAACTGAGATAGCGATTTCGATGCGATTACAAAAACATGAACGGCAAACATCTTTATAAGAACACGAGTAGTCTCAGTAACAATCAGTTAATTGACTTTACTTCATTGACGTAACTGTAGCGAAAAACTTATAATTTTTTGTTTCCCATATTTATCTACAACAGATTGAAGTAGATTTTTTTTAATAAACCACCGAGTGAATCTATTTTATTTTCCGAAATATTTTCGAAACAAAAAGGAATCTTCAATTTGGTATTATTTTTCTCAAAATAAAAAGGGTATTTTCGGTTATGTGTTAAATATAAAATATATTGAGTTTTTGTATTTCACTCTTTAAATCAATTTTTCAATAACATTGCGAAAATCAACATCAAAGAATCAATTGAAAAATCCATTGACAACGAATATATATTTATATTTTAACAAGAATCGTTTACTCACACAAAATGCACAGGTAAGTCAACAAAACGCAATATTTCTATAGGACTTGAAAAGAAAAATACAACTGAAAATACACAAAAAAATAAAACAGCAATACGAGTTACGAATAATCGCACGAAAAAAGTTATTTATGCAAATTGAACGACGATTTTTTCCAGATTTTTATTTTCAATATTGCTTCATCGTATGTCCAATATTGTTTTTGGAAATTTGTTTGCTTTTTTTTATTGCTGATAAGTTGCGCTCTGCCCTGGTTTTTATAAAATATCTCTAAAATCCTATAGTCACTTGACGTCAATTACAGAATTTATAAAACTTTATAGTTTATCTTTTCTTGCATGCACAATGAAACTCACAAAACACGAACTGGACTTATACATCAATGGTTGCAAGTTAACATCAATTTATATTTGAACGAAGAAAATTAAAGTGACCTTGAATAATGCACAACATGTCCATTGAATATAACGATAAAAGAAATTGTAAAGGCAAAAGGATATTTGATGTTGTTAATTATACATACTGTCCAAAATACTAGCGAATTATACAAATTTACGAAATGCACATACTCTCTTTCGCTCTTAAGAAATTTATTGGAATTTGAGTTGAAGCGATATGAGCCAAAAATAATTTGCAGACATTATATTGAAATATTTTCAGCCAGATATCGCCAGGCTCTGAAGTGGAGTGAAGACAATAGAAGTGATTGTTATGGTTATAATTAGACTTACATTGACAATCACTATAGCAACCACTTTTATTGTTTTCACTCCATTTCAACGCCTGGCGATATCTGGCTGAAAATATCTCAAATAATTTCTGGTAATTTGTTAATATAAAAATAAAAAATATTTTTCTACACCAAAAAGAAAAAAGAACAAACGGTTAAAGTGAAACAACAAACTATGAAATATCGATAGATGGCATCGAAACGATAAAAATTAGAAATTAATAATTAATAATTTAGAAATTTCATTGTGTCGTTCTGCATACGTATGCTGTTGGCCAATGGAGCTCATTCCGACGAAGCAAAGCGAAAGTAAAATGCGTATCCACACACAATGAGCCAATGTGGTGCGCATACATATCATCGTTAAAGTACGAATACAAATGAATTGAGGCTTTCTGTTTGTGTTAATATTTCTACGACGGAGTAGATTTAAATTGATTAGGATTTCATCTTACTAACTTTATTTGGCTTACATTCACGGTAAAATTCACTCCAACCCGGCCATCCGATAGACTGTTGCCATTTCAAAGTCTCAATGTGTGCTAAATATGATTAGACATATTTTAAGACTATATACGTAAACACCATTAGTGTGCGACAGACAATATATTGAACTAACTGGTCAGCTGAGCTGACAGTACGTTAGCCAGCTAAATTGGCTAAAACAATAAAAGTTATTGTTATAATGATGAATCACTTTTATTGTTTTAATAGAAGTAATTGAATGTCCGAGAATGAAAGTGAGTCTTCTCCTGAGAACATAGAA
>NW_022201017.1:0-1147 GCF_009176525.2 Contarinia nasturtii
CCATTGCACTCTCGTCCAGAGCTTGAAATCGTCACTTGCAAAGAGCGAGCTTACTGGAAACCGCTGCTAGGTATGCTGGTGTGATTATTGTCGTTGGTATTTGTGTAAGCTTGTGACAACTGACAAGTGCACAAAGCCCTTCTGAGGTAATGCGCTTGGTATGTGTACGCCTACTATGCTTCTAGAAAGCGATTTCATGCTCGGATTTTGTACGAAGTAAATGCAATATAAATACATGAAAGTTCCGTTGATATCATCTACTTTTCTATAGCATATTTATAATGCAAATATTGCATGTAATGAATCCCATACGGTCCCTGGAGTGTACTGAACCTTTTCGAAGATAAACGAATAAATATAAAATGTATGGCTATAGTGAATGTACAGAATATTTATGCCACTGCGTATCTTATGGACTTGTTCAACAATATACAATATACATACACTATTGATAACACTTGTTTTAAAAAGATTTTTTATGGCAAAAGAACGAAAACGCGTGCCTAGATAAAAGTAAGATAGAATGCACTTGTTGCAATTTTGCAACATTTGCTTTGTCGATTGCATCATTTCCGCGATTTATTATAATGTTTCCAGAGAACTCGTGTTCAAGCAATTTCATAACAAATGCAAAAATTGCATTTTATAAGAAATTTATTTATAAATCTTTTAAGTGAGAGAATATATGAATAATCTATCAATGTTATAAAGAATTTTGCATTTGATTGCTGTACATTGTTAAAATTAACTTTGAAATCGCCACATTTGATCTCATTAGATACAAATCTGAACAAGATTTAGTATCAATTTGTCGTTTCAATGAATGCAAATCGCCCTTGTAAATTTTTTGATACAATTTTCTCAACTTTAAAACTTGCTTTGAACTCATTGATTCTACAAATGAACAGCGAAGTGTTGATAAAGTAGCTTGAAAAGAGATTTTGACAAAATAAACAAAATATATATAGTGTCCATAAGCGTTTTTGTTTTGATGTATTTAATTATTCAAAAAATGTAGATAACCGATAGCTTTTTCGGAGTTTGTGTTATTGGATCAAAGAAAAATTCAACATTACACACATTTTGCCACGGAAAAATTTTCTTCATCACTTTGTCTACCATCAACAAAATTCTTCAATTCATACAA
>NW_022201018.1:0-5887 GCF_009176525.2 Contarinia nasturtii
TTTTTTTAGTAGATGTCGTATTGGTGGAATTGATAAAGAAAAATCTACGATATTAGCGCTCATTGTGGGATATTGACTTTTCTTATACAATGTATGTATTTTTTGTTTTGTTCTGATAACTCGCAACTGTTCTGCTATGTTTTAGTAAGAGGATTTTTTTCGCTTTGATATGCAGCGCGATTTGATGTTTGAAAAACAATACCAAAAATATTTCGCACTAAGGCACACAGTGTTACTCCAAATATTGTGTGTACGACATAAAGAGAATAAAATGCGGGATAGCATTCGACAATGATTTGAGTGACAGAGATAGCAAACTCCTATATTCTTACATAGCGCACCATATGATATGACTATTTACTGCATAAGAAATGAGGGAAAAAAATCTAGATTTTCCTTTTTTGTGCTATATACCGAGTCTCTGAGAGTTTCATATAAGGTTGCCATATAGCAACCAAATAACACCCATTAAATAATATGCGAATGCCAATCGTGATTGAGATGGAATCGAATTTGGAATGGCATTGTTGTACGTCCATACTATTTACAGTTTTTATAAGTCATGAAATGTTCCAAATTGGTGAATACAAAAATAGCAAAAATGATCACAAATGGTCAAAAACGTGAATTTTGGAATGGAAAGTATACCAAAACTTAATTTATCGCAAAATGAATGTCAGATTCGGATTTTTCATACCCAAAAACCCCCCAACACAAATTTTCACATCATTTGAAAAATATTTTGGAAGTCTGTAACTGTTCCAGTTCATTCTCCTTAGCGCATAAAGTAAAAATGGTTTCTCTATTGACTCTAATCTTTTGCACATATTTTCATATTGTGGATTCCATATTTCCGACCCATATTCGATAATTGGTAATACAAAAGTAAAATATAGGCGTTTAATTGTCCATGGGTCGACGAAATCCCTGCCGTAGAACTTTAACCAAACCAGTCTTGATTTGGCCCTATCTGCGACATGCTCAATATGTGATTTGAAATTCATTTGCACATCAAGCAACACTCCCAAGTTTCTTATTAGAAAGACTCATTCAATTTGAACTTCGCATATAATGTATTCGTATTCATATTGCGGTGACCCACGATGATACGATAAGATCTTTGTTTTGTTGACATTCAATTTTAATAAATTGCGTCCATAATAATCCGCCACACGATCCTAGTCCTTTTGAAGAGTAATGCAGCCATCTGTTTTGTATCATCAGCGAATGAAAGTATGCATGAATTGGTCACGACGAAAGGAAGATCAGTAACAAACATAGCGCCAATGGGATAACCCTAACCCGTTCCAGAAGTAGCTTCGATTGGGTCTGATTTGGTGTCTGCAATCTTTACAATTTGTCTACGACCAAATAAATAAGATCCGATCCATTTTAATAGCTGCTCATTTAATCCCATGATGTCAAGCTTCTGAATTAGTATTTGCAAGTTAACCGAGTCAAAAGCCTTGGCAATGTCCAAGTAAATCGTGTCTGTTTGATGTCCCCTTCCCATTTTAATAATTGCTTTCAATGTAAATTCCACTAAATTCGTTATCGTTAACCTGTTTTTTATGAATCCATGCTGACTCCCGTGGACGATATTCTTCAAATGAAGATTGAGATGGTTTGTGACGATCGAATCAAGAATCTTACCAGTAAAGGAATCGAAGTGTTAATAAAAGTTTTAAATTTCCTTAGTACAGATCGATATAAAATGACGAAAAAATAAGTATGTGAAAATAGGGGGTGCCCATACCATGATCGGGGGGTCGGGGGAGCACCCCACCATGTCAAAATTTGGTCGGATCAAAAAATAATGTACTACAAGCTACAAGCTCCTCAGTTATTTCGATCGTTGAAATTCTTGCACAAATATCTCGTATTTTCTCGATTTCAGTGTTGTCATATCGTAGATCACCTTCTAAAGAACTATATGCGGTGGCAAAGTGTTTAGTAAAAAAACCTGCGATTGTTGATTATTCGCTAGCTTTCATATCCAAATAAGTCATCTCATGTGGCAGATTCTCAATTCTCCCTTTTTTGAAATTCAAGTGTTTGAAGAATTTCTTTGGATCATCATCTATCAGCTTTTACATCTCAATTCTATAATCTTTGAGTGCCGAACGTGCACTACATTTATAATCCCTTCTTATTTCTTTATAATGTTCTAACGATTCGTCTGTATTTTCCTTTTTCTTATACACATGTGTCTCAATTGTTGACTTAATAATGGAATAAAAATTATCTAGTCTCAATTCCAATGATTTTGTATCAATGAAACACGGCGTGTTACACTTCAATAAATTTTGTTTTGGTATTACATTTTGAAAAATTTCTTGCCTTGTGTTTCAATTTAAAATGCTTTTTTATTGTGTTACGAATAAAAAAAATTGATTTTGATGTTACGAGTTAAAAAAATACTATTTTTTACGCTTTTTATGAGATGACAATATAGGAACCATCGAGAAACAAAGATACCTTCAGAAAAGTTGAGAAAAAATCTTTAACATGAACTGGAATGTAAATCAAATGTCAACATTATAAGGTTATTCAATAGGTACCATATAGCAAGTTTATATGAATATAATGAACATAATGGTGAAATTCTGTAACGCATTTGTATGAGAGTCTACATAGATTATGCATACTTTATGCGAAAGCGTTACATTATCACCATTTTTGTTCATTGGGAAACTCTCGGAGACTCGCTATAAAGCACTAAAAAAATAAAAAATAAATCCATATCCTGATTTGGGTGATAAGAAATGCGATTTTTTTCATTCTGATTTCACCAGGTGATACAGAAGGTTGAGAAGTATTTGAGAATTAAAGAAAAAAAATTAATAATTTTTTTCATTTTGCGTTGGTACTACAATTCAAAAAAATCTTTAAGATTTGTTACACATTTCTATGTTCTGAGGAGAAGTCTCACTTTAATTCTCGGACATTCATATATTTCCGGTCTTTTTCAATAATATAGAAGTGATTTCAATTCATTTGAACAATTCATTGAAAAAAATTCCGTCAAAGCCCCATCCACTATGAAAAAATTGCAAAAAATGTATCGATTAATGGGTTTTCTTGCCATGAAATAATTTTGAATATGCTAAATTTGGCCATATTCAGGCTCTAAGGAAAAACTCACTCTATATGGGCACATTTACGGAATATACATCCATTTAATTTGTATCCAAATACATCACTTATGAAAAAACTTTTTTCTACTCTCATTTTTGAAATTTCTATTACTATGAAAGTTCAGTGACGCATAATATGATACTGTTTATTAGGATGGGTCAATTTTTTTGTATCAAAGGCTCATCGTGATTTTGGTTCTATGGGTCATAACAAACATTTTTGCCCAATGAACCATATGTCTGAAATGAATTTCGAGTCTGCGGATTTTTCTATGTAGATATTTTCTAAAATATTTGAAAATCGATTTAGATATTGCATTAAAAAGGCAAAAAAACATTATTTTTTCTCTAGCCAAATGTGTATGCGGGGGTTTTTGGGGTCCATGAATCCATTTTTGACATTTATTTTGCGATGTAATAACGTTGTGGTACGATTTTCATACAAAAACTGACAAAATGGTCGTTTACTTCTTTTTTCCAATTTTGACCCCTGACCTCCCTAGGGGTGGGAGGAGTTGGAGGGCAGCTGATCCAGAGAATTTCTCTCATCATTCTGAACAACTTTGTAGAACATAATTTTTTGATCCGATGATAAAATCGACATCAACAAAAAAAATGGAAAAAAAAGAAGTAAACGACCATTTTGTCAGTTTTTGTATGGAAATCGTATCAAAACGTTATTATATCGCAAAATAAATGTCAAAAATGGATTCATGGATCCCAAAAACCCCCGCATACACATTTGGCTAGAGAAAAAATAGTTTTTTTTGCCTTTTTAATGCAATATCTAAATCGATATTTAAATATTTTGGAAAATATCTACATAGAAAAATCCGCAGACTCCAAATTCATTTTAGACATATGTATAGTTTCTTCATATCTCAAATGCGTTGACATTTCTACATTGTTATGCCATCTATTACCGAAACGTTTGAAACTTCACGCTTTTGTATAGTTTTTGAACTTTAGCATACAATACTCACATAAAACATTGTCTATGTAATTTTCATACAAAATATCGTTTTTGTATATTCTCTTTTGAGCGGTTCATCTTCATTTATGCTTTGAAGAAGATCCGCATAAAAGAGAATACACAAAAACGATATTTTGTATGAAAATCATATGGACAAATACAATTTATGCGGCACGTCATCTAGTTTTCCTTGCATATTTTCTCTGTGTACACTGCTAAAATATGTGCTTATATAGCTGAAATCTATAAGTTTAGGTGTTTCAACGTGTCAGTAACAGGTGGCCTAACGCGACTACTTTTGCCACTTTGTTCGAACATGTTTGAGTTATGAGTTTCTTGGGCAAAAATTCTTGCTATGACCCATAGAACCAAAGTCGCGATGAGCGTTTGTAGGTTTTTCGGCCCCCACTAATTGACCCACCCTACTGTTTATGCATTCTAAAGTGTAGTAGGAAATGTCAGCTATCTGATACACACAGTAACTGTCATTAATAATTTGGATTTTGCTAAATTGACCATTACCTTCACTTTTCCCCCATACAAAATAGATAGCCTCCGGTGGATACATTTTAATCGTTGAAGTTATTAATGGTCAGTAGGTCGTTCGATTTTATTCGATGGTTTCGCGTCAGACCCTAAAAGTATATAATTCGAGCACAATTTTTTCATGTTCTTTCTTTATACTAGTTCACGTCTCTATATAATAGCTAAGCAGAATCGAAGAATGACGGCATAAAAGAGAATGAAAAAAAATACAAACTTTCGGCTACTCGATCAATAAGAGAGTCAAAGTGCGCACCCGACGTTGATTCAAAATGTGTGTGCAAACTCCAACGTCGATTTGAAGTGTGTGTACAAAGTCAGTGCAAGAAACAACTCAATTTTGAACTAACAATTTCGCACTGGGCGTACGATTGGCCATCTCTGTATCACACTTCATGGTAAAATAAAAATGCCAGAAAGGAGCGAACGTTTTGTTTCTATGGACACCTTTGACTCTTTTATATAATAACAATAATAACTGCACCGAACAGCGTTCCTTCGCCTTGGTGGTTTATTTTATATATTTTAAATAAATACAAAAGAATAATAATAATATATCCAATAGAATAGAATCAATTCAGAAGGATTTTTTGATATGGACATTGAGATTTATTTACCAAAGAGATGAAAATTTTGTGCTACCACCGTATCAATTTAGATGTGATGATTTAAATATTCAACCGCTTTGGAGACGGCGTATAAATGCCTCTGTATTTTTAATTTATGATCTCCTTTTGGGTAAAATAGTATCTAGTTCACTTAGAAATAAAATTGTATACACAAGACTGCAATATGACGAAAACCAAAGAAATTTAAGAAGTATATTAGAGTTAGGGCATTTTCATCGGATTATGCACATAATCAGCCGTTTTGCGTAGCTTGTAGAAACTTTAACTTGATAAGAGAAACATTTTTAGAATCGGCATCAAGACACATCTTTAGAAACAATATTGTCAAATTAGAAAGTGTAATATTCGATCGGTGAAAAATTTAACTTTTAACTTTTATGTGTTATTTAGAATATAGAAATTAAAACAGTGAACACAATCGATATCTGCTACTCCGAAGTCGAAAAGGCTGGTAGCTGGGTATACGATCGGGTGGTGTTTCATTGTGAATGATATTGTACAAATATTGTGATTGATTCAGTCTGTGATCAGACGG
The DNA here is from genome assembly GCF_009176525.2 of Contarinia nasturtii. Classification (NCBI taxonomy): domain Eukaryota; kingdom Metazoa; phylum Arthropoda; class Insecta; order Diptera; family Cecidomyiidae; genus Contarinia; species Contarinia nasturtii. The sequence continues at coordinate 5,818 of NW_022201018.1, forward strand.
TGAATAAATAAATAAATAAATAATATTAACCCTCCGTTTAGCGCTAGGGTCTGGCTAGACCTTTTTCAAT
>NW_022201019.1:0-2040 GCF_009176525.2 Contarinia nasturtii
CCCCTGATAGTTTTTGCTCAAATTAATCACCGCAGTAAATAAATCACTGTAAAAACGGGTGAATCTCATTTTCCTGCCGAAATAAACCGAAAATTTTGTATGGGTGGGAGGTACCCTTAATTGGTATTGAAATTTCTTGAAACTTTCAGAATGTTATTTTTACTTTTCCGCACACCTAGTGTAGGAAAGGTATTGTATTAGGCCAAAAAATAAAGTCATGTTTTCTATGCATATTACATATAGAAAACTCGATTGGAGGCGATTTTGGGGCATATTAATGTTACTCGCTGTGTGTGATGTGTCCCGTGTCCTGTGGCGTGTTGCCAAAATGTCCATATTTTGCATGATATCTCAGCACACAATTTGTTTTTTCAAAATCTGATTTTACTGGATAATTGGGGACTGCGAGGAGTATATCTGACCAAATTTTGAGCGACATTGGTTAACCGGTGTATAGTGTATACCCATAGGGGTATCCATTGAAAATTTTGATTTTTCCACGATAACATTTTCCCCAGCGACGATATTCAAAATCTGACTTTACTACATGATTCGGGACCACGTGGAATACATCTGGTCAAATTTTCAGCTATATTGAATAATGTGTGTAAAATGAAGGCTCTGAACTTTTCATACAAAAATCCACAAAATATTTATTTTTGTATGGGAGCCTAGATGGGAGCCATGCTTTTATGGTATCGTAATACGTGAAACTTTGCACAAGTTGTTTTTCCACAAGAAAATTACATTCCGAGAGTTTAAAGAAATTTCAATACATATTAGGGATATCTCCTATACAACATTTTTGCTTTTTAGCCAAAAATTGAAAATTTTGTACGGGTGGTAACTATATTTTTGATTGAAATTTCTTTAAACTTGAGATTATTTATATTGATAAGAAAATAATATTCACAAGATTTCACGGTAATTTAAGTTACTGCAACCATACATAGACCAAAGTTTCAGTTTATTCCTTAAATTTCGGTTCCATGCGGAAAAGTTAGCTTGCGTACGTAAGCCTCTTTATTTTATGAAAAAAATAACCTGTGCAAAGTTTCAGTTCATTACGATATCATATAAAGAGGAACTTACATCCGTAAGTCTAACTTTTCCGCACTGTGTCAAAATTTCTTTCTTTAAGAGCAAAAAATGACACTTTACTCTATCAACCAAAGTCGCTCAAAACCTAATGGTTTCTATTCCTCGGGACCCCCAATGATCCCGTAAAGTCAGATTTCAAATAGTTTTTCTGGGGGGAAGGTTATCGTGTTAACAAATTTTTGTGTACAGCGTACAGGCTACGCACATACATTCGGACATCGAAAAAACGACTGATTCGTGTTCCCCGGCACCTAAAACACCAAAAAACATGTTTTTTGGGGGTGTTAATTTTTCGACCGATTCCAATACTTTACCTTACACACTACGTGTGTGCGGAAAAGTAAAAATGGACAAATACGTTAAATAATTCAAATTTTGTTTGAATACACCAAAATTGGGCAAATACACCGACATTTTTTGCGATTTTACACTGCTTTGAAAAATGTTGCCCACTGAGGATTTATGGGGTTAACAAATTTTTGCATACCAGGGTATAGTATGGTTACACCATGGATACACCGATGAACGAATACCGCTCAAAAACAATACCAGCCTATTTCTCGCAAGGGGAACCACCCTGTAAAGTCAGATTTGGATTTGCTTTTCTGTAAGAAGAGTTATCGTGCTAACAAATTTTTGCGTACAGTGTACAGTGTACCACATTCCCACATTTCCATGGCCAAAAAACCGTTGCACTGTGCTTCAATACACCCAAAATGCGTAGAAAAACGATTTTCAGCGATATCAATCTTGGGATGATTGCAATAATTTACTGCACACAGTGGGTGCGTGGAAAAGTAACAGGCATAGCTCCCATACAAACTTTTTTTGTTGCTCTTTAAAGAAAGAAATTTTGAAACAGTGCGAAAAAGTTAGACTTACGGATGTAGGTTGAAATGTTCTTTTAATACCTTTTGTTTTGGTTTAATAAAAAAACAC
>NW_022201020.1:0-4180 GCF_009176525.2 Contarinia nasturtii
CGATGACGTTTTGCGCCACCTTTTCCCAATCCTTTTCCTCCTTTACCGCGGCCAGTCATTTTGATTTAGATTTTTTAAATGTTCTTTACTCAACGAGAGACAAACTCGAACTGATACTCACTGCAGAAACGGCACTCTATTTATACCTTTTACGCGTCATCCCCACTACCGCAATCGATGTAAGGAGAACGATCGTAGCGTCACTTCTCCTGCGTGAAATAGTATAAATAGAACGCGCGTTCGGTGCTCCGTTATTCATTTTGTGTTCGACTCTCGCTGAGTAAACGTCAAAGTAAAAAGAAGAAGCAATGGCCCGTACAAAGCAAACCGCTCGTAAATCAACTGGTGGAAAGGCACCACGTAAGCAGTTGGCAACCAAAGCCGCTCGTAAAAGCGCTCCAGCCACCGGAGGTGTGAAGAAGCCACATCGTTATCGTCCAGGAACAGTCGCTCTTCGTGAAATCCGTCGTTACCAAAAATCGACTGAATTGTTGATCCGCAAATTGCCATTCCAACGGTTGGTTCGTGAAATCGCTCAAGATTTCAAGACCGATTTGCGTTTCCAGAGCTCAGCTGTTCTCGCTTTGCAAGAAGCCAGCGAAGCCTACTTGGTCGGCTTATTCGAAGACACAAACTTGTGCGCCATCCACGCCAAACGTGTCACAATCATGCCAAAAGACATCCAATTGGCCCGTCGTATCCGTGGTGAACGTGCTTAAATTGAACAAGAAAACAATTCAAAAAAAACAGCCCTTTTCAGGGCTACCAACAAATATCTTATAAAGAATCTTAAATCATTTACACATAAAACAAATTTCCTTGATATATTGGAGAAATCGATGTTCCAATAAAAAAAAAATTGATTGCAAGAAAATAATAGCATAATATAAATTGAATAGGGTACCAAAATTTCCATTATTTTTTTTGCAATGATATTTACCGCATTTCGTACAAACGAAAATATCAACTTGCAATCTGAATTTAAGAAAATTACAATTTAGATTTAGAAAATCTTCCAATTAGATAGATACATTTATTATTTCTTTACAATTATTACTATATTGGAAATATCACAATTTTTCGTTGTAATTTTAAAGTTATTTAGACGATTAGATGTTAATAGTAGACAATGTTTACTAGCCACAGGCTGACTTTATTTAATTAGAGAGAAAAACATAATTTTTCTCTATCTTCTTATTATGATGATTTTTTTTAAATTTTGTATTTAGCATGGTCGTATACCTATAAAATATTGGTACCATATTCATTTTTAAATAAAAATGATTGACTGATGTTTATAATGTTTGATTTTCTAATGAATTCTTTATAAAAAAAGTATTTGTTAGCCCTGAAATAGACTGTTTTTTGAAATTGCTTTCGTTATTAAAACCAAATTAAGCTTTTGGTGCTTTTGCCACCTTTGGCTTCTTTGCTGCAGCTGGTTTCTTGGCTGCTTTTGGCTTAGTTGCCTTTGGCTTCTTTGCTGCAGCCGGTTTCGATGGTTTAGCTGCTTTTGCTTTTGATGGAGCCTTCACCTTTGGTTTGACCGATTTCACTTTTGGTGTACCGGCTTTCTTTGCTACTTTAGCGGTGCCTGCGGCGGCTTTCTTCGCTGCTGGCTTCTTCTTTGCTCCTTCTTTCTTGGCGGCTGGTTTCTTTGCTGCCTTTGGTTCCTCCGGTTTGACAGCCTTCTTCACTAGCTTCTTCTTCTCGACCTTTGGTTTAAGAGCAGCGGCCGACAATTTGAATGAACCTGAGGCGCCTTTGCCTTTGGTTTGAACCAATGTTCCCTTTTCGACGGCACCCTTCAAGTACTTCTTGATGAATGGAGCCAATTTTTCGGCATCAACCTTGTTGTTGACGGTGATGTACTTTTTGATTGCTTGCAAGGATGAGCCACCGCGTTCTTTCAGTGCTTTGATTGCGTCGTTGACCAATGTAGCGGTTGGTGCATGGGTTGGTTTCGATGCTGGTTTCTTGGCTTTTGGAGCTTTGGTTTTTGGCGCTTTTGCTGGTGAAGCGGCTGCTGGTGCTGGGGCTGGTGCTGAGTCGGCCATTTTAATTTCGCTTTGAGTATTTGCTTTATTATAGACAGTAAACAAACGTATGAGTGGCACAATGCACGTCACTTGGTACATTGACTGGGACCGTTCCTTTCGGAACGCACCGATCTAAAACCTAGGGGCTTTCATCATTCGTTCATACAAATTTATACACAATATTCACGTCCTATTCATCATATATACGATTAAAATTTCTCGCCTATACCAGTGAATAAGATGTATTTCAAACTGCAGTGTACACACATACACAGTATAGCTACACAGAATCGAAGAAGATCCGCACAAAAGAGAATGAAAAAACATGCCATAGACGAAATATACACGAAATATACACCAAATATATGCAGTTATGCACATTTATTTGCGCGTATTACAGATGATTCTGCAATATAGTTCACTATTTACAGTATAAATCGTATACATTTGAAGATAAAAGCCCCTAGTCTAAAACGACTTTTATAACGATTTTCGATAGTGTAAATGTGATCAAGTCGTTTTGTGTTTTTGCGTAAGTTTATTAAAGATATCATTATAAAAAGTGGATTGAACGCATTGGTTCAATTAAGAAGTAATGAATTTATGAAAAAAATATACAAATATTGGTATCTGTATTTTCAAATCGTTGCAATTACTACTTAAACGAGAAATTTTCTTCTGATCTCAATAAAATTTATTTTTAAATTGCAATAATTTTAATTTCCTTCCATTAATTTTCGACATTTTTGTTTAAATTCAATTCATCTATCATTTCTCTTCAAATTTATGTAGAAATCAAATCATTTTTTTCTTTAAATTGTCTGAATTTTGCTCAAATATGTGAGACCTTCTGTACTGGAATCGCAACGAATCAGTGGTTGTATGGGGACATTGTAAAAACTTTTAATTTGAATTTAAATAAAAATTGAGAAATTCCTTGCGGTTTTATCTCATGGTTGATTGAGATTTCGGAGAATATGGACCAAAAGAATATGTTTATTGATTTTTGGTGGATAAAAACGAGAAAAATTGCTCATGTATTGCTCTCGACATTGGGCTTGACATCATACATAGTTTTGTATTTTAACTGAAGACGAAACAAAATTTAAAGTAGTTATGAATTTCTGTTTAATTTTATTATTATTTTGCATTTATAATGACAATAATTCCAGGCTGGCATTGTCAAAAATTAATTCCATCCGCCTATATATTTTTATTAAAAGATGATTAGTTTCATACAAATAAGTATTTCTCTGGAGGTTCAGATAAACTGACAATGCTATATCACGAGTAATCGAATATGAACTGTTTTTAAAGTCTGTCTTTGACTCAAACTCCATTAGATACAGATATATAATATAAATAACGTCATTTGTTTAAATTTTCAAAATTTATTTTTATAATTTTGGTAAAATTGTACATTCAATATTTTCGCTCTGCAATGTTACAATTTTTAATGCAAAGGCAAATTAAGAGTGCTAAGAGGTGTTTCTTTGGTGCAGTTCACCAACAAAGAGTAAAATAGTTTTAAAAATAGAATTACATTTTTGATTTCAACATCATACTAACCTTTAGAGAAGAATTATTTATCTCTCCACTCTACAGAATGTGCAAATAACATCACATGTCATACAAAGATCATTTTTATGTAAAGTCATATCCATGGAAAAACAAAATGGCTTCTATACAGACCGCTATATGAAATGCATAGGAATTTATTGCGCTTAAATGAAAAAATTTCAGAAACAAACTATACGGAATATTTACTTTTAATTTCATTTTTAAATATTATTTTTCATGAATTAGCAATAAAGTTGTGTTTATTGTCTTTTGTATAAGGCTTTATGCCTGAAGCAATGATTAATTGCAACGATAGTAGAAGATCATGTAAAAAAGAAGTAGTACAGTATTATGAAGTAATGCATTTTTAATAGTCTGCTCAAGTCTAGAAAAATATCGACTATGTGCTAATTGCCTAAAATAATGAGAAGAAGATGTCACTTATTTGAAATGTTTGGTTGATTTTTTTCATTCTTTATAAAATATTTATTTGGTGGCCCTGAAAAGGGCCGTTTTTTTGTTTTGTGATGTTCGAAGTGAATTTATGCTTTCTTGGTTTCGGTCTTCTTTGGCAACAAGAC
>NW_022201021.1:0-4594 GCF_009176525.2 Contarinia nasturtii
AGTTACTTCCGATGATACAAAACTTTCAAAATGTATAAACACTGGAGATGACTGCATTTTTCAAAAAGATTTGGATCTGGTTGCAAGTTACTATGGTCGTAATTTATTAAAATTGAATGTCAACAAAACAAAAGTGATTACATACCATCGTGGCTCACTGCATTATGAAAAAATTACAACATTGATGGCATACAAATTGAAAGAGTAAATATAATAAAAGACCTGGGAGTTTTGCTTGATGTGAATATGAATTCCAATTCACACATTGAGCATATTACTGCAAAGGCTTGTTTGGTTAAAATTCTACAGCAGGGATTTTGTCGACCCTTGGAATAGTAAGCGACTCTACTTTACGTTTCTAAAACCAATCATAGAATATGGATCAGAAATATGGAATCCACACTATAACAATATGTGCAAGAGAATAGAGTCAATTCAAAAACAATTTTTACTTTTTGCACTGAGAAGAATGTACTGGAACAGTTTTAAACTGCCGAAATATGAACATAGGCTGCTATTTCTCAAATCATTACTATTGAGGAGAGACGCAAGATCGCACAAGTGTCTTTCATCTTCAAAACTTCATGGAGATTTGAAGCCAACGATTTTGCTAATTTTATACTTTGTGTAACATTTGTCATGTAAAAATGTCAAAATTGTGTAAAAACCGCCACTGTTGTGTAACATTTGCCGGCTGCCTGCGCACTATTCAGTATTTGTAATCTACCTGTAGCGATTCAACGCCAAAATTGTGTTCATATCGTTCATCGTTTTTTGTAAAATTTGGCCAGAAGCGCTACTTGTCGAACTACCGTTCTTCATGATATTTAAATTTATATGTTCCATGTTATGAGTTTATGTATCTCTAAGGTGTTGAAAGTGAAAATGAAAAAAAAATCGACATCGTCGGTTATCGCCTTATTACTATTTCAGGATGAAGAAAAAGAGTATACACGGTGTAGAGAAAGTTGATAATTGGGACTGGATGAAGTACGTTTCTAGAAGCCCATTTAATATTTTATCTACATATCTTCTTCAAATGGATCTACGCGGGATAATTTCTGCTGATAATACGGAGGGTAATATAGCAACAAGATTCATTACTCCTCGAAGTTTAATAACATCCATTTGGCCTTCGAACATTATAAAACTTTTGTTCGTTCTTAAATATTTCAAAAAACAAAATTATTTTTTTCTTTGGATTTGGATTCACTTAATGTAAAACAAGAAAAAAGGGCAAGTACGGTTTTTAAAAGATTTGATACATATGATTTTTATTGATCGACCTTGCTTTTTATTCAAATCCAAATCCAAGGTTAACAAATCTTAACAAAGCAAAATATGCCCCAGAAAATTGATATATACAAATATTTTATGTTTACGTTTGTTTTTACTATTAATAGGACGAGCTCGACACAGACGAAACCAGATATTACCAATAATGGTTTTTGGAATGACTGCTCTTGGAATGGTAATGGTTCCGATCGGTTTCCAGTTACTTGCCGTGCTTGGCGGTAAAGCGTTGCTTCTTTCAAAACTGGCACTTCTTCTAGCTTCAATTAATGGTTTAAGACGGGTATGGATCATGGATTAAATCTGTATATTTGGCTATTTGATGGTTTATAAAGACTAAAATGGTCTTAATTGATGAAAAAAGATCAATTTGAGGGTAGAAATGTAAAAAATAAACCAAAATTGTTATTACTGAGAATCAATTTTTTTTTCGATTTTTTTGAAAAAAATCCCTTCATTTTCGTTCAAGTCACCACCCTAAATGACATATGAACCCATCAAAAAATGGTTGTTTTGGAATCAGCTCGTGCTTATACAACAACTTTGGGCTGTAGAGAAAAATCGAGAAAAATTTATCCACCTTAGTATCTAACCAGTTTGGGCATGGTTGCCCTGTTTAGAATATGCTTAGAAAATAAATTTGTGAAAATGAGGGGTGCCCAAGCTCCCAATTGGGGGCAGGGGAGTACCCAACCATGTCAAAATCTTATGGGATCAAAAAATAATGTACTACAAAGTTGTTCAGAATGATGAGAGAAATGTTTGTATGAAAAGTCTGTGAAAAATTGATTGCATCTTGAAACTAACATCAGATTCGGGTTTCTCGTGCCAAAAATCCCCCACTACACATTCTTTCAGCGTTCAAATTGAAAGAATATCATTTTAAGGCATTTTTCTCATAAGTGCCTCTTCAGAGTTTTAGTTTTACACCGATCAATCAATTTTGCTGAAAATATGACCAGATCTATTCCTCGTAATGCTCAATCATCCCGTAAAATCAGATTATGAATTTAATGTCTGAGCACGAAACCATCGTGTCACCAATAAAGAGTCTTACAGGAGTAAGACGAACTTTTCCGCACGGTGGTAGATGCGTATTCTACTAAGCTATATATGATCGGCTGAGAATAAAAGTGACTTTAAGTTTTTTTAAACCGTCTCCATCTTATGTAAATCCTGTACAAATTATGAGACACTTTTAAGATTTTTTCTGCTTAAAGTCGCTTTTATTACCAGCCGTATATATATATTCGGCATCGAAATATTCTTTAATTTAATAGCAGAACTACTCGCAAAAGATTTTTTACATGAGAGGAGCTATAATTTTACATTTTTTCTCTCAAAAATGCTTGATAAAAATCAAATTGTATTATATTATATTTATTTAATGAAATTATTTTCAATAAACCACCAAGGCGAAGGAACGCTGTTCGGTGAAGCTATTATTATTATCATATATTTTGAAATTTTTGTATCAACAGCGAATGAAAGTATGGTAGAATTAGTCACGACGAAAGGTAGATCAATTAAAAACATGATGAACAAAGTAGCGCCAATGGGATATCCTTGACCCGTCCCAGAAGTAACTTCGATTGGGTAAGATTTGATATCTGCAATCTTTACAATTTGTCTGCGACCAGACAAGTAAGATTTGATCTATTACTTTTCCGCACACACCTAGTATTGGAATCGGTCGAAAAATTAACACCCATCAAAAATGTGTTTTCTGGGTGTTTTTGGGGCCAGGGAACACGAATCTAGCGTTTTTTTGATGTCCGAATGTATGTGCGTACCCTGTACCCTGTACCCTGTATCCTGTACCCTGTACGCTGTACCCTGTACCCTGTATCCTGTACCCTGTACCCTGTACGCTGTACCCTGTACGCTGTTCCCTGTACCCTGTACCCTGTACCCTGTACGTAAACATTTGTTAACACGATAACTTTCAAACAAGAAAAATAATTCAAAACCTGACTTCACATGATTGGGGGTGCCAAAGAATAGAAACCATTAGATTTTGAGGGAATTTGGTTGATAGAGTAAAGTGTCATGTCTGGTGTGATGCCCATGGCCATCCATGGGAAAAATTCAATTTTTCTTCCAAAAGTGATATTTAATGTATTCTTAAACGCTCAAAAATATGTATTGGGGGGTTTTGGCTACGAGAAAACCGAATATGACGTTAGTTTTGCGATACAATAATATTTCGACACACTTTTCATACAAAAATTTGAAAAACATTGGATTTTTTTATGGAAGCCATGCCTGTATGATATCGTAATGAGCTAAAACTTTGCACAAGTTATTTTTTTCACTCTAAAATAACTTTCCGAAGGTTTGAAGAGATTTCAATGCATAATAGAGATACCTTCCGAACAAAATTTTGGATTTTTTGCTCAAAAACGAAAATTTTGAATGGCAGGTACCACTCAATTGTATTGAAATCTCTTCAAACTTTCAGAATGTTATTTTAGAGTGAAAAAAATAACATCTGCAAATTTTCACCTGATTACGACATCATACAGGTATTGAAAAGTCCAACAAAAATTATTTGTATCGCAAAACTTATATGAGATTCAGTTTTCTCATGAATTCATATTTACGGCAAAAGATACGTAATAAATACATGTTGTGGATCAGAGTGCGGAAAAGTTCATCTTACGGATGTAAGACATTTTATTTAAACATGGTTTTTGTTAATCTGTACGTCGTACGTTGTACGTCGTACGCAAAATTTGTTAGCAGGATTGCGCTCATCGTAGAAACTCAATTCAAAATCTGACTTTACAGGATGATTGTGGGTCGCAAGGAATAGAAATCATTAGATTTACACAAAAAAATGACATTCTGAAAGTTTGAAGAGATTTCAATTAAAACTAGGGGTACCTCCCATACAGAATTTTCATTAGGCTGAAAAACGAATATTTTGTATGGGTACTCTTAATTTTGGTTGAAATTTCTCCAAACCCTCCGAATGTTATTTTTTGTTAAAAAAAAACCTGTACAAAGTTTCACGCCATTAAGGTAGCATACAGACATGACTCCCATACAAAAATCCAAATTTTTTGTGACTTTAGTTATGAGAAAAGTGTTTCAAAAATAATTTTTAAGGCAAAATTAACGTCAGACATATTTTTTATAGTGTTTTGTTAGAAAATAGAATACTTTCAAATATCATACGTAGGCGACTATTTAAGTTTCTTCAATATGTATGTTTTAGTATTGCCCGATGCAAACCATTTTCATATTCGTTAACCAGTAAACGTTCAAATATGTCACATCCCGATTTTCGATTTTTTGC
>NW_022201022.1:0-2136 GCF_009176525.2 Contarinia nasturtii
AGTATTGCGTCACACTGGGAACTTCGAAAGAAGTGTTTTTTACTTATTACATAGAATGTAGCTTTATGTGAATTTAATTTTTTTATCGTTTTAGGCAATAATTTTATCGCATCTTTTTCTTCAGGCATACAAGCGCCCTATGCTTAAACATTCTATAGAAATTTTAGGGACTAACGTTGCCTCCAGGTGGCGTATACGGTCAACTTTTTCTTCATTATGCACTCGTTTTTGCTAAATGAGTGCAAAATTGTTGCATACACAAACCAAATATCACTTTATTATATATGTACAGTAGATGGCGCCTGTCTTTTTCTATGCTTTGAGCCTATTTTTTCACAAATTATCTTTTGTATTTCATTTAAAAGTTTTTGAATGACAATTGTTTGAAATATATGTACCGGATTTTATAAATTCCCATTTTGGGAATATTACCGAGAAAATATCAATTTTCCCTCCAAAAAAAAATAAATTCCCTTTTTCCAAAGTTTCAATTCAAATGACGTGCTGATTAGTTTTTGAGCAATATCTATTGACCGGTGTAATTTTTTTTGGTCCGAATGGAGTACCCACAATCCATACATTTTACTTTTTTGATCATTTTTCAACCATTTTGGTGACACGATGGTTTCGTGCTCAGACATGAAATTCGAAATCTGTTTTTATGGGATGATTGGGGTCTACGAGGATCTGGTCAAATTTTCAGCGACACTGGTTGATCGGTGTAAAACTTAGACTCTGAAGAGGCAGTTATGAAAAAAATGCTTTAAAATTATATTCTTTCAATTTGAACGCTGAAAGTATGTTCAGTTGGGGGTTTTTTGGCACGAGAAACCCGAATATGATGTTAGTTTTTTACAGGATTTTCATACAAAAATCCACACAAAATTAATTTTTGTATAGGAGCCATGCATTTCTGGTACCGTAATGATGTAAAACTTTGCACATGTTGTTTTTTTCATGGTTTATGAGCCAAAAATCGAAACGTTTCTATGAAAGTCACCTATACTTTTGATTAAAATCTCTTTGAACTTGATGAGATTATTCATTTTGATAAGAAAAAAATATTTACAAGTTTTCACGGTGATTTAAGTTACTGCAACCATAGTTTCAGTTTATTCCCAAAATTTTGTTTCCATGCGAAAAGTCATCTTGCAAGCTTCTTTATTTTAACAGTACTATATGTTTGTAGCCGTCAATCACTGCAACTTTTGCTATATTTGTATATGTAAACATGAAAAAAAAATTCTATACACAATGCTAAAAGACAATTCGGAATAACTATGTTATGTGAAATGGCAAAATCTCTACATGCTTTCAGTATCTATAAAGTTTTAAGTTTGGCACATGTTTTATATAGTTTTGGAAACAATTCTATTGATATCAATGTCTTGGAGATGGTATGTCTTTCTTCTATTTTTATAAGGTTTTTCGACTAAAATTTTCAAAATCACAAAGTTAAAAAAAAAACTGAAAAAATTAATAAATAAAACTTATCAATTGACCTGAAGATAAAATCGAGTAAAAGTGGAGAATCTTCAATAATCAAAATCGTCGTCGAATTGTGGCCACTCCTATATCCACGATTCCTACATGGCATTCAGTATTCTTCTGTTGGTCCCACCGCCACGATGTGGACTATAATCATCTGTTCGTTCGCGATGGCTTGCTGATGCTAAATGCGATGATTGCGCAGTTAAGGGATATCGATCATCACGTTCTCTATCTTCATTTGTATGTCGTATATGTGTTGTTGCTGGCATTGTATTTAAATGACCTCGATTGCTCAGAATTTCATCTTCGTGTAGATCATACTGAGCGGCCAGTTCTCGTTCTCTTGCATGAATGCGCTCTCGGTCTCTTTCGATTCGTTCTCTTTCTTGTATAACGCGACGATTATGATGATACGAAGGTCCTTCTGATAAATTCAATATTTGATGTGCATATACCGAAAAAAAGGAAAAATATTATTTCTCTTGATTAATAAACTAAATTTGTTTAACCACTTGGTAAGAAGAAAGAAAAAAACAAATGTAATATATAACAATGACAACTGAATTTATAAGAATGGCAAAATCATGATAATATATCTGCACATTTGGAAAGAGAATAAAGATATATAAATATTGTATTGTGAAT
>NW_022201023.1:0-5030 GCF_009176525.2 Contarinia nasturtii
TTCTTGATAATGGCCTGAAGTAGACCATGCGGTGCAATTTCGATGGTAATGGCGTTTTCCGGCAAATTCTTGGCTGCCTCTTCGAATAGTACTGGCTTCAATAAATTATTTGTATAGTATTCGGCTGAACCTAATTGATTTTTCTCTTGATCCCACTCACTTTTGGGGACACTCGAGCTAATCCATTTATCTGAACGTCGTTTCGGTACTGGAATAACTTCTTTAAGTTGGGCCAACAACTTTGGTCCCATTTGGGAAATATAACTTGAATGGTATGGAATATTTGAACATGGTACTTCTCTGGCGAATATACCCTTTTTAACTAGTTCTCCAACAAACTTTGTAACATCTTCCTTTGGTCCAGATAATGTTGCCGAATTACCTTCAATTATGGAAAGATCAAATTGGTAAAATGCTTTTAAATAAACAGAAAATCAACCAATTACAGCTGTTATGACAAGCAACTTCAATGCCTTCCGGTAGCATGTCTTTTACTTCTTCGTAGCTCAGTCCAACAGCAGCCATCGATCCGCAAATAACTTTTGTTTCGAGACTGACGACACCACGACTGTAAGCTGCACGAAGCATTTGCTCAGCAGTTATGGAGCCATCGGCAAAACCACAACCTGCCATGAAAAAACAAATTGAAATTAACACAAAACATGCATGATTCCACATTTACTTCACATATTTTGTACGAACCGAGTTCGCCTACAGAGTGTCCAATACAGTAATCGAATGGTATCTGAAGTGTTTTCAGGATGTTTACAATTGCAATTTGAATTGCAGCAATTCCAACAAATGAATTCTTGATGTTATCAAATGTAGTGTTATCAGTGGAAGTGACGATTGATATTAAATCCAAACCGTATGGTTTCAATATTTCGTGGCATTTGTAAATAGTTTCACGATACACATCGATTTTCATCATTGATGTGGCCATTCCAGTCCATTGTGATCCCATGCCCGTAAACATCCATACAACTGGCCGTTTTATTGCATCAAAATGGTCGATCACACGATTCTTACATATAGCTGTATTATTATTGTTGACATCATTCTTTTCCAAAATGGTATATCCTCGATACAAAAAACCCGACTGTTCGTACTTTTGAATGTTATGTAAAAGCGAAATAAATTCAGCATCGAGTGGTTTTGTTTCAAGAGTGTTGAATATTTTTTCTACTCCTTCCTTTGTACGACCAGCCCATAATACTAATCGTGGACATGAATCACTTGGTATGCCACAATTGACCTTTTCTTTTTCAAATCGTCCCAGAAGTACATGAGCATTTGCACCACCAAAACCAAACGAAGAGATTGCTGCCAAGTTGCCGGCAAGTGGTGTTAGTTCCGAGCATACTTTCAAGCGACCTTCCACAAGGGCCGGAATATCTTTTCTTGGATTAACGAAATGCAAATTTGGAGCAACAATTCCAGATTCAAAAGCCAAGATAACCTTTGTTATGGAACAAATGCCCGAACTACCTTCACTATGACCCATATTTGATTTGACCGATCCAATAAGCAATGGTTCTTTACGGTTTTTACAAAAGACTTTATCAATAGTTCCACACTCTTGTGGATCACCAACTTTGGTTCCTGTATGAATGGAAATGAAACCACACCTCTTATTCGTAATTGTTTTAAGAAATCGATATAAAATATTCAGTTACCAGTTCCATGTGCTTCGACATATGATACCATACGCGGGTCGAGTTGTAAATGTTTATAAAAATCATTTATTAATGTGTATTGTCTTTCTCCCGATGGATAATGAATACCTTCATCCTTATAGCTGCAAGTGTAAAATTAAGAAAATTGTGTTTTAAAAAGGTTCAAGCGAAACTACTCTGAAATAATAAATTAATGGAAATGGTATCTCGTCCGTAAACATTATCAACCTACCCATCGCAATTTGTGTCCGAATAAATCAGTTTTGCATAAATACGTTTTGCGTTGCGAGCTTTTTGCAAAAATATTGAACAAATTGCTTCCGAACGTACATAGCCCGATGCATCTTCATCGAATGGTCGGCAATGGCCCTCTTTTGTAAGAATCCCCATACGATGGAAATTGATCGTAGTGAGGGGATGCAACATTAGGTTGGTGCCACAAACTAACGCATTATCTAATTGACCGTTTCTGAACGCATTGAAAGCTTGATCAAGTGCATACATTGAACTGCTGCATGCGGTATCGACGGTAAACGATGGCCCGGTCAAGTTCAAACAGTAAGAAATCCTTGAAATAAAAAGATGGTTCAACATCGGCTTTATAATATCAATCGAAAAATATTAAGTTCAGTCGAGATTTTTTTATTCCTTACCGATTGGCAACAATGGCCCGGCTACATCTGTATTTTGCAGAAAAAAATTATTATTTCTATATATTTTAGAACATTTAGTGTAAATGACATTGCAAATTATATGCATATGATCTTACCCAGCCAAAGCCATGCTCCCGTCAATACCGACCGTATCAATGACCATATTTTTTTCCGCTTCTGAAAAGCAATTGGCAACAAAAACGCCCGTTCTCGTTTCACGCAGCGATTGTGGATGAATACCAGCATCAAGAATGGCCTCGTATGCGGTTTCAATGAGTGCACGACCTTGTGGATCCATATTATTCGCTTGCTTGCTATGAATACCGAAGAAAGCGGCGTCAAATTTACTTATATCATTCAATACACCTTTACGCTTCGGCAATTCTTGACTCATACTATTGCTCCAACGTGATTCTTTTGCTGTCGTCATATCGATCTGCATCGAATAATAAATTTAAGGAATAAAAAAAACATCATTCATCGTATACTTTTTTGTTTTGACTTTAGTCAAATTACATAATAATTTCAAGACATCGGAATTTTGATGACAATTCTTTGAATTATCAAAATTATTTTCATACATGGAGTGCAATGTTTAATTTTCGATGGCATTAAACTAGAGAAACTTATTGAACTTGAACACTTTTCAATGAAAACGAACCTTATTGTACAAATTATAGCGGAACTCTTCAACATTATCACAACTAGGATAACGTCCAGCTATGCCACTAATAACAATTTCTTCTTCAGGACAAGAGGGGAAAATGCGTGTCGGTTCATTAGTAGTTGTTACATTTCCACTACATTTACGACTTCCGATCAGTTCTGGAGCTTTCTTTGTCGACGACATTTCTTAAAATTCACAAATTAAACGTTTTTTAAAATCCACACTAGTTTTGTATTTCATACAGATTCACATTCATTAGAATTAATAAATAAATCGACGCATGCACAAATCGTAAACTTAATGAGTTCCAGTGAAACTTGAAGTTGTAATTGAATATTGAATTCCAAATAAAAGCGACAGGATCCTGATACGATTCCAGCCCAAACTAGACTAGCTGTATATTTTCAAAGAATAACTCCATTTATACCAATATTTGAATCGAAAATGGTTGAACTTATGCTAAATTTACTGACATCGGATTTTCATTACAAATTTAACAAAATACAAATAATTGTTAATAAATGACAACATTGCTAGGGGCTTATGACAATTTGCAAATATTTCATATTTGCAAAAAACAGTTAAAATATTTACAAATTTTTTGTGAATATCCCGACATTTGCACACATTTGTCAAAATTTGTTTAGATTTACGCGATATTTACATGATTTGCAACTCGACTGTATAAATACAGCTAATGAGAATGGTATTTTTGTTACACACATAAAAAAACTAACAAATTTTAACTATAAAATATTCATAAATTTACTATTAAAACCGCTTTCCCTTTATTTTGGCATCCGGAATATTAAATTTTCGATGAAATAAAAATAATGTAATTAACTTAACCTCACTTTCATTCTGCAAATGTTCAACATACCAATTTCCACTACCGACCTAGCTTTCGGTGGAGACGGTAATCAATTCGCCGCTCGATTCGCCGCATAGTGGAGAATCAAATAAAACTTAAAAAATTTAAAAAACATATTTTGAAAATATTTGTTTTATTTTTATTACATTATTATATTTTGTATTTAATAATGAATAATAATGCTGGTGATCATTTATTATAAAGTTTTGGGCCATAAATAATTAATTAATCCCAGCAATTCTCAAAGTCGGTTTTATTTTTAAAAATTGAGACCGACATATAAACTAGAAAGAAAATGAGCCCGACTCAGAAAAAAAGACCGATCGGTTGTTTTCAAAATTAGCGTTGGTTGGGTGTGAAATGCTTTCAAATAAGAAACGTTAAAAAAAGCGAATTCATTTCGGTCACGATTGTATGTCGGTAAAGTTTCAACTTGCATCAATATTGGCGATGCCAAATTGCGTCAAAAATGTACACAACAAATAACAAACAAACAACAAATACGCAAACAATTACAATAATCGACTTTTTCTCTTATGAATTGGCTAGACAATTTAACTAGCAATTTAATCGCTTCACGCATAATAAAATTTTATTTCTGATGCTTTTGACAACTAACGCAATGTCATCGGTCTTATTCCTAGTCTTATTCTAGGTCTTCTTTCATCGGTCGCACATTCCAAAAAAAAGAAAAGTACTTCACTAAAAAATGAGACCGACATATAAACTAGAAAGAAAATGAGCCCGACTCAGAAAAATAAGACCGATCGGTTTTTTTCAAAATTAGCGTTGGTTAGGTCTGAAATGCTTTCAAATAAGAAACGTCAAAAAAAGCGAATTCATTTCGGTCACGATTGTATGTCGGTCTCAAAATTTTAAAAATGAGACAGACCTAGAGAATTCCTGGGAGAATTCAATTGCTTCAAAAAAAATAAGACCGACTTCAAAAAACACACCGACATGTGAAACATAAATCAAGATGTTTTTATAATATTTTTTTCCTAGTTTTTTTTCATATGCGCTCATATAATATTTTGCTAGATATTTTGTATTTGTTTTTAAGTTTTATTTGAGTACCGTCTCCACTGCGCGGGCTAGTGCGCGGCGAATTGAGTACCATCTCCGCTAGACAGCGGAAAGCTAGGTGAAAAGTTGGTTTGTTA
>NW_022201024.1:0-1006 GCF_009176525.2 Contarinia nasturtii
TGCAGCCTTTCTTTTTTTCTTCGCTTCATATTTTGCACGGTTGTCCATGTATCCGCTCATAGAACTCTATAAATGCCACATTCATAGATTTATACATCCAAACCTTAAAAGTTTCTACTTGGTCTGGTTCAACCAATTGGGGAAATAACTGTAAGACTGCCGTGAGTGTCAATGATTTGTGCAATTTTTGCATTACAGAGACTTCAAAAAACTTATATATGAAATCAACCAGAGTGTTGACCAATTGTTGACGAGAATATTCCGACAAATTTTTTTCTCTTTTGTATTCAGTTAAAATATAATCCTTTTTTTCTTGAATTAGAAATTCTTTGAGCAGCTACGAATAAATAAAATAACGATATAACAAACAAAATACATTGAACATAATTTTCACTTACGTATGGTGTGACCACTTTGACTGTATTCTCTAAATCAATTTCATAAATGATTTCTAGATAAAAGCCGCAATTTTTGCAAAATGTTTTGATGATCTCTTCAAACAAATCATGTTCGATATTGGCGCCATAATTATCAACCAATTTTACGTGAAAGTTGATGTGTTGTGTGATTCCGAGTATTTCCAGAGCTACATATAAAATTATAATTATTTTCAACTATAGTTTGAAACTAAACAATTCAATAAACACATATCACTATATCAAACAAGATGTCAATAATTATTCACCCTTTTGCAGAAACTTTTCTTTATTGAATTCTTCTTCTTCCAGTTTAACGTATGCAAATTTATCGCGACATTTTACACGAATCAAAATTGCCATTTTTTTCACTTGAAGCAACACAGTGTGCAGTGACTCGTTCTGCTGTTTTGTTTATTTCATATACACGACTCGTTTCCATGCGCGAAGGGTTCTATATGGTTGAACGCAAGCGGCTATGTATACACGCGTTGAAATATTCTCCTTTCGTTGTATGCGTGCATCGCCGCATGAGTTAAACGAATAACAAACCATATAGAACACTTTGCGCATGGGAACGAATGTATCGT
>NW_022201025.1:0-1271 GCF_009176525.2 Contarinia nasturtii
AGACATAAAGCTGACAAAAAAGTTGATAGTTTTTTTTACATAATTCATTCATGCAGATTTTGTAAACAATGCGGAATTTCATGCAGAAATTTTAATCGAAGAATCTTTGAGAAAACAAAATGTATTCCAGAAAATCAAACATGCAGCTCGCTTTATTAATTGATGTGTTTTCTATCCGCGAATAATAGTGCAGATTTAGCGAAGTGGGTGACTGTAATGATAGACGTAAAATTATTTGTTTAGTGTATGTCTAGCTGCATGGTTCAACATAGTTTTGTGACATAAAGCAAAAAAAAAAGTTACTTGTTAGAGTGGCTCTTGGTCTAGTATGGTTGTTTTCAATAAGATCTGTTACAGCGAACTGTCAAAATTTTGAACAAACAACATACCCTCAACAAAATTCAAACCAAATTGACACGTTTAACTAAGGAGCCTTGTGTACTTTTGAATGGAAATGCGTTTCGAAATTCATTGTAATAGTTTGACAACACAGATCTTTTTGGAAATGACTATAGAACATAATTTTTTGATCCGATGAGAAAATCGACATCAACAAAAAAAAATTGGAAAAAAAGAAGAAAACGACCATTTTTGCCAGTTTTTGTATGGAAATCGTATCAAAACGTTATTATATCGCAAAATAAATGTCAAAAATGGATTCCTCGACCCCAAAAACCCCCGCATACACATTTGTCTAGAGAAAAAATCATGTGTTTTTGTCTTTTTCATACAACATCTAAGTCGATTTTTAAATATTTTGGAAAAAATCTTCAGAGAAAAATTGGCTGGCTCGAAATTCATTTTAGAGGTATGGTTCCTTGGGCAAAAATGCTTGTTATGGTCCATAGAACCACAATCGCGATGATGCTTTGATGCAAAAAAAATTGACCCACCCTACTGTATACCGAAGGATTTTCACAATTTGTCAGTGTTGATGAAAACTTTTTAGACGTCATTCATTTTGCAAGATGTTTCTCACTTTAATTCAAACGAGAGAAATTTTTTTTTGTCAAATTGACGCATTTTTTCGTTACATTTTGTTTGAGAAAAAAAACGAATCTCTTTCTCTTCTAGCAAAACAAACACATCGATGTGCGATGCCATACAGTATATTTTCGGAATTTTTTGCTATCGAAAAGGAACATAGTACAGATATTTTTGTACGAGGGTTGCTCCATAATTTTTTTTAAAAACATATATAACACAGTTGTTTTTTGTCGAAAATGGTTTTATTGTTTTTCAAAATATTCCCCGAGATGATCGATACACTT
>NW_022201026.1:0-5958 GCF_009176525.2 Contarinia nasturtii
AAGCATTGTTTGATTTCATTACAAGGACCAATTTCAATACTGTTAAAGGAATCACTTGAAACTGCCACTGTACCGCAGTTATGGAGAACGTCCTTTGTCAGACCAGTTTACAAGAACGGCGATAGAAACAACGTTCAAAATTATCGTGGTGTTGCTTTACAGTGCATTTCGTCAAAAATTCTAGATTCTAACGTCACAGACCATCTCAATCTATATTTGAAGTACATCGTCCATGAAAGTCAGCATGGGTTCATCAAGAACAGGTCAACGATAACAAATTTAGCGGAATTTACTTCAAAAACGATTATTAACATGGGAAGGAGATATCAAACAGACGCCATCTATTTGGACATAGCCAAGGCCTTTGACTCGGCTAACTTAAATTTACTTATTCAAAAACTTGAAATCATGTGATTGAATGAGCAGCTGTTAAAATGGATCGCATCTCACTTATCTGGTCGCAGAAAAATTGTAAAGATTGCAGATATCAAATCTAACCCAATCGAAGTTACTTCTGGGACGGGTCAAGGATATCCCATTGGCGCTACTTTGTTCATCATGTTTGTTATTGATCTACCTTTCGTCGTTACCAATTCTTGTTTACTTTCATTCGCTGATGATACAAAAATTTCAAAATGAACAAAGATCATCATCAGATATCATATCATCGGGGATCACTGCATTATGAATACAAATACAACATAGGCGGCGTTCAAATAGAAAGAGTCTTTGTAATAAGGGACTTGGGAGTGTTGCTTGATGTGCAAATGAATTTCAAATCACACATTGAGCATGTCACGGCTAAGGCCAAATCATGACTGGCTTGGTTAAAGTTCTACAGCAAGGATTTCATCGACCCATGGACAATTAAACGCCTTTATTTTACATTTGTATTACCAATTATCGAATATGGATCGGAGGTATGGAATCCACACTACGACAATATGTGCAGAAGAATAGAGTCAATACAAAAACAATTTTTACTTTTTGCGCTAAGTAGAATGAACTGGGACAGCTATAGACTTCCGAAATATGAGCATAAACTGCTGTTTCTACAAATGATTACGCTTGAAGAGAGACGCGAGATGGCGCGAGTGTCTTTCATATTCAAAATTATTAATAGAGATATGAAGTCGAGTCATATATCAAACAGTTTAAATTATTATGATTCAGCGCATAATACCCGTGCAATACCGCTTTTTAATATTCCAGTTAGGGGAAGCAATTACACGAAATATGAACCAATTAATTATATGCTTACTACATTCAATGATTATTATACTAAAAGAATTCCAAACAGTGATACTAATTTAATTGATTTAGAAGTAAATTTATCAACGGTCAAACTGAGAATTGAAAAATATTTAAAACAAAATAGATAGAATTGAATAGAAAACATACTGAGAACATTAATTATTTCTTTCAAAACTACTAGATGTAAGAATATAATTATTTTGTATTTATTTAAAATATATTAAATAAACCACCAAGGCGAAGGAACGCTGTTCGGTGCAGTTATTATTATTATTACTTTTGGACGAAAATTGGACTCTTTTTCATAGGTATCACTCCAGGCATGAAATTTTTTTCCATCAACTAAAGTCGCTCAAAATCTAATGATTTCTATTCCTCGGGACCCCCAATCATCCCGTGAAGTCAGATTTTAAATAACTTTTCTGGAGGGTGAGATAATCGATGGACAAATTTTGCGTACAGCGGACAACGTACGACGTACGACGTGGAAGCGACCCACAATAACCATGCTCAAAACGGCCTGATTCGGATTCTCTGACCTCAAAACGTCCAGAAAACATGTTTTTGAAGTGTCGTAAATTTTGACCCATTGCAATACTTTCCCCTTACACACTAAGTGTGTGCGGAAAAGTAAAATATGAACCAATTAATTATATACTTATTAAATTTAATGATTATTATTCAAAGAAAATACCAAATTGTGATACTGATTTGATTGATTCAAAAGTAAATTTTTCGACGGTAAAACTGAGAATTGAGAAATATTTGAAACAAAATAGATGAATTGAAAACAAATAAAATGTCTTACATCCGTAAGATGAACTTTTCTACACTGTGATCCACAACATGCATTTATTACAAATCTTTTTCTTAAATTTGAATTCAAGAGAAAAATAAATCTGACATTAGTTTTGCCATACAAATAATTTTTGACACACTTTTTATACAAAAGCTAATAAAAATGTAATTTTTTGCATGGGATCCATACCTATCATAATATCGTAATCATGTGAAAATTTACAGAGGTCATTTTTTCACAAAAAGTTAACATTCTGAAATTTTTAAGAAATGGGTTACTTCCCATATAACATTTTCGTTTTTGAGCAAAAAATCACAAAACTAACATCATATTCGTTTTCTCGTACCATCAATATTTCGTTTTCTCAATACATATTTTTGAGTGTTTAAGAATACATTAAATATCACTACACGATTGAAGGATTATGGAGACACGCAAAATACCGGATTCCCCATTACCGTGTACAAAATAAATTATTCACGGGCTACCTAGCAAAATTTATGTTTTTTTCGATAGTTAAACGCAATGGTTTGGATCTTGTCAAAGAGTTTTGTAAACAGGCGGGCCTAATGTACAAACGCACCAAATCGACTGTTCGTTAAATTTGATATTTTTTTTTCGTTATTTTTGAATACATTTTTGCAAATATTGAGAATTTTTGTTCATTTCTAATAAAATTTGAAATAATTATCGCTAAAAATATTTTGTTTATCGATTGTGTTGACAAATCGTAACGGAATCAAATTTCTAATGCGCAATAAACAACATGAGATGCGTGCGCTTCACAGATATGATTTAATTTTAAGACGCAATATCCATTCTATACTCATCGGTGGAAGGCAAATACTCTTTTTACATTCAATTTCACTGAGGAATAACTGAACCAAATTTTTTTTTAGAAAATAAAAAATCAAAAATCGCACCACAGATAACACATGACCAGACTCCCAACTACTCATAACATACAAAAAAGAAACAAAACATCGCTCCAATTAAAGTGTCCCTAAACTAAAGATGTGCCTACTTTTGCAATGGTTGCATTGCAAAAATTGACCGCCAAAACGTGTGCCGTTGCATTTTTTTTCTTCACAGTTGTGCGTCAGTATATTCATTGTGATGATACACTTTTTTTAAAGTATCAGTTCTCCTAATTTGTAAATCAAATAGTGGTGTTCCTGTGGTATCATGTGCTGAATCATAATATTTCATACTGTTTGAAACATGAGTTGACTTTAAATCTCCGTGAATAATTTTGAAAATAAAAGACACTTGCGCCATCTTGCGACTCTCCTCAAGAGTAATCATTTGCAGAAAAGTAGTCTGTGTTCGTATTTTGGCAGTCAAAATCGTTTCAGGCCATTGTCTTCAGTGCATACATATTGTGATAGTGTGGATTCCATATTTCAGATCCATACTCAATAATTGGTAATGTAAATGTAAAGTAAAGGCGTTTTAACGTCCATGGGTCGACAAAATCCCTGCTGTTGAATTTTAACCAAGCCAATCTTGATTTTGCCTTAGCAACAACATGCTCGATGTGTGATTTGAAATTCATCCTCACATCAAGCAATACTCCCAAGTCCTTCATTACTTCAACTCTTTCAATTTGCACGCCATCTACGTTGTAATTATATTCATATTTCATTGATCCACGATAATATGATATTATTTTTGTTTTGTTTTGTTAACGTTTAACTCTAATCTAAAATCTGCTACACGATCCAAATCCCTTTGAAGATGAACGCAGTCATCTTCTGATGTTATACATTTTGATGTTATACATTTTTTGGTATCATCAGCGAATTAAAGGATGCAAGAATTGGTCACGACGAATGGTAGATCAATCACAAACATGATGAACAAAGTTGCGCCAATGGGATAACCTTGACCAGCACCAGAAGTTACTTCGATTGGGTCTAATTTGGTATTTGATATTTTGACTATTTGTCTGCGTCCAGAAAAATACGATTCAATCCATTTTAACAGCTGTGTTTTCAATCCCATGATGTTAAGCTTTTGAATTAGTAATATGTAAGTCGATATTGCGTCACTTGGGGGACTGCCATCCCCCGTGAAATTTTTGGTACGAGAAAACCGAATCTGCTATATTTTTAAAAACTTTCATAGAGTACGCACACAAAGTGTGCGTCGCACATACTATATTCGAAAACACCCAATCGTTGCGCTGCACGAATTTGAGGCTTACTCGAGGTATAAAATCACGGAATATTTTATTTTGTCAAAATACACCATTTCCAAAAGTTTATGTGCTCTTGTGATCGAATAAATAAAAATCGGAAGAGAAAAATTCAATTAATGGTTGTACTTACCTAATTCGACATATAGTTTTGGTCGAACATTATCTTGCCATATGCCGCTTACGCTGCCTATGAATATATAAATAATGAACAAATTGGAACTGCGATTACATCTTGATCTATTTAATGATATCATATTGGTGCTCTCCTTTTTTGTGCACTGATATTCAAAACTTTTTTAATTCACACAGATTGTTGGAAGATATACGTAAAAAGTTTCGCTTCTTTTTTCTCGTATCGATTTCTGGTGTCACCACAACATTCCCGTTAGTTTGAATATCACTGAAATGGAATATGAGGAGAAAGATTTATAATGAAAAACTATTATGAAAAAGTCAAACCATAATTGAATGAGTAAGAAATTATGTTCGACTGTTCAGATCTATTCTTCGAATTTTTAAAAAAATATTGGTAAATCAAAACTGTGTTTGTTTGAAAAATAAATAATATAATAGTGTGTAATAATGATTTTTCGACGCACTATTCATACAAAAGTTTCAAAAATACATGCCTGTATTTCGTTATCAAATAAAAAACCTCTATCGAGGTGAAGAACGAGTGACGAAACCAAAATTTGAAACACAAAATTTCTGATATCAATTTTGTGACGAAAATAGTTGGTAGATATATTTTCTGTGAACTGTGAATATAAACTTAATATACATTTGTGAATTCGGAACGTTGCTTCATTGCATCAGCATGAACTCAAAGTAAAAAGAAGAGAATTTCTGCAACGTTTCACAGTGCAGAAAAGTTCAGTTCGACGTAAGACATTTTATTTTAATTGATATCTCTTCAAACTTTCAGAATGTTATTTTTTTGTGTAAAAAATAGTCTGTGCAAAGTTTCACGTCATTAAGGTAGCATACAGGCATGGCTCCCATACAAAAATTAAATTTTCTTGCAGTTTTTTCAAGAAAACTGTATCAAAAATTGATTTTATCTCAAAACTAACCTCGGATTCGGTTTTCTGGTGCCAAAAAAACCCCCAAAACATATTTCAAGTCTACATTAAGTATGACTTTTAGACGAAACTTGGACTCTTTTCCATAGGTATCACTCCAGACATGAAATTTTTTTCCATCAACCAAAGTCGCTCAAAATCCAATGATTTCTATTCCTCGCGACTCCCAATCATCCTGTACAGTAGGGTGTTTCCACATGGAAAATATTAAAAAGTGGCTAGCATCTTTTTGAAGAGCGTAAAATTCTATATAAGATTATTTTATTTTCGATGCTGATTGGTCGCCGATGTCACTTCCTGGACTAAAAACACATTTGTAAATTGATTTCATGTCGCATTCACGCCAGAATCTGTAATTAATGAAATTATAAGATTGAACAAAATTAAAAACATGAAAAATAATTTTAATATCAATATTATTGCTTAAATATTTAAAAAGTAACACAAAAACTAACAATTTTACCACAATAAACCAAAACAATGCAAAATCGCCAATTCATTTGACACATAACCTGTCATTTGTCATGCGTGAGCGAATCACGCTTCAAATGTCATTCTGTCAAATGAATTGGCGAATTTGCATTGTTTTGGTTTATTGTGGTAAAATTGTGAGTTTTTGTGTT
>NW_022201027.1:0-3213 GCF_009176525.2 Contarinia nasturtii
CCTTATCTGAGGCCCTATGCTCCACAAGGAGTTAAAGGAAAAAAAAAAAAAATTGTTGTTGTTGTTCTGTGTATAAACAGTGACTTTTTTTAAGCAACGCAATGACAACAAATGGACAATGTTCGAGGGACAATTGTCTGCCGGCAAATGTTAAACTCGACATGACCACAATGTGTTTCCAATGTAAGTGTTTGATTCATCTTCCGTGCATTGGAATTAATGTAGAAATTAGCCGAATTTCTTCGCCGAACATTCGACTTTTTTGCGATGCGTGCACCAACGAAACGTCAAACGGTACACAATCGAACGAATTGGACGCGTCGTTTGGAGCAAAATCAACACCGAAACCGGAAAAAGTTGTTATTCGCCACATTATGAACGAGGTAAAATTGCTCCGAAACGTGATTGAAGAAAATTCGAAAAAATTGGACGCAATCGATGTGAAAACAACCGGCATTGACAACTCAACAAAAGTGATAGCGGGTTAAGTGCTCCGAACGGCTCTTTTGCACCCAACTGAAATTGTACCGAACACACCGAAACCATTGAAAAACTCGAAATTACCGTCATAAACACCGAATTCACAATTTTCATGCAATTCATATGCCGGTTATTAAAAACTATCCGATTCATTCCGCCAAATGTCAACATCTTGAAGATTTACCGAAATCCTTTGCATCGTCAAAAAATAATGTGAAATTTGATGCACCAATGCCCAAAACTGGAACAAAATTAGCTACAAATTGGCTGCATGTTGTGGCAAAACCACAACGAATTGAAAAACCGATATTCAACAAGGCTATTTGGGTTTCTGGGTTCGACTCAATCACCACAACCGATGAAATTGTTGAATATATCGTGTCCGAAACAACGGTTAAGGAAAAATCGAAATTCAGAGTGCACGAACTCGTAAAGAAGGACAAAGATTTCACCACATTGAAGTTTGTGTCATTCAAAATCAAAGTGATTTTGACATTTTTATCGATCCGGAAGTGTGGGAAGAAGATGTTCTTGTTCGTGAGTTCCTTCAGAACATAACATTAGGTGATTTTTCTCGGCATTGGATTCGAAAAACATCCGCAAAACACCGACACTAGATTCAATGGATTTGACCGTATCACCACCGAGCAAAGTCACCGAAAAAACAGGCCACATCATCGAACAAAACGAAACGAACACCATCGAACGAAAGGCCGAATAAAGATTGACACCTCATCGAAAATAAACACAAAACTCATCGAAAATAGTCTCGAAGCACAAAAAATTGAATGTGTGTAATTCGGGACAAAGTCGTTGAGATTCGATTAGTAACAAAATTGTGTTCTTTTAATATTATTTCTTTCTTCGAAACGTGGTTATTAAAAAGCATTACAGATATCGAGCATTTCGTCAAACGTGTACAATGAGTATCGTGGTGATCGGCCGGAACTCATAAGTGGTGGAGGAGTGCTGATCGTGGTTGAATGCAAATTCAACAGTGAAAGCTGTTTCTATCAGAGCGCAGCGGCCTTGACCACGTGTGTGTAAAAATTTCGTTCGACTCGTGCAATTTCTATGTGTTTGCAGTGTATATTCGGTCAGTACACGAAACTTCAAAGTTCTTGGAATTCCAAAAAGTGATTTTAACCAGCCCGGTGTCAAGTGCCGGGCTTTTGACACAATGTATGACTGTGGTTTCACCCAACTTTCGAATATCGTTAATCCAGCCGGAAATGTTTTGGATCTTGTATTAACAAACAAGTTCTACGAAATGTCTTTGATTGAATCAACAAGATCATTGGTTAAATCCGACATTTGAACGGTTAAATCCGACATTTGAACCGCTTAGAATAAAAGAAGATAATGGTTGAAAGTTAAAAAGAATGAATGGGTCAGAATAAAAATCCGCTTGTACGCACAGTCTATAAAAGTGAAACACAGCGTTTTTTTTACATAGAATTGTTGTTGTATTAAAACAAATAAACTATGTAAAAAAAACTCCATGTTCCACTTTTATAGACTCTGCGTAACATCTGTTGCATAAACATTGGCACAAATTGATACATTTATTACAACGCAATAACAAAAATAAAAATGTCAACCAATGCACATAGGAGACTTAACGGTACCTCTGCTTTACTGTCAAAAACAAACCATTCATTATATACAAATTGGATTTACGAAAAAGTGTCTGAAATGGTTTTGGCAAGCCAAGTTCAAAACAAATTATGCATGTGTCTAAAGATGAACCAATCTCTCTTCGAACCATGTATCGTGTTTCATGGACTTTGTATGAATATAAAGATTCTATAGAAAGCCAAAAGTACGGTTTTATTTCTAATACAAATGCTCAACCCCTTCAAAATTGTCATCAAGTACCGAAAACCGGATTGGCCAAGCAAAAATTCATTTTTGGTGATTCTTATGGTTATAGCACATCCAAATTTGAACCTAAACAATAGACTTAGACACGATCATTAGTAATCAGCAAAATAAGTTACGAAAAAATTCCAAATGGTGTCAAAAATTGGGTGTATACTTCGCCCTATAGCATGTTGCACTGAAAGATTCATCATTTTGGATAGTGAAACATTCATCGCCAAATCGAACCATGAATCAAATGCAAGTGATTTTGCATTGATTATGTTAGTTTTTTTTAACTTTCTACCATTATCTACTTTTATTCCAAGCGGTTCATTTGGCACAAAGCAATTGGAATCGAAGTTAAAATTGATAGAAACGAACCCACATCACCGCAATCATCGGAAGTATACGCATACAATTCGGCGGATTTCGATGCGATGAATGATTTCTTCATTGCAAGTGACATTTTGTTGAGAATAAATCGAATTGATGACCTTGAGAATGAATTCCAAATTTTTGGCAATGTTCTACACGAGGCAATGGACTCATTTGTTCCGAAAATCACCGTACAAAGGAGCACTGATCCACCGTGGTACACAAAGCACTTGAAACACATGAAAAATGTCAGAAGAAAGGCGTATAAAAAAGCAAGGGAAACTGGTAGCTTTGAATAAAATACAATGCCATCACAGTTCCGTTCATGCAGTTACAAAGCCAGTTGTTCAAGTCGTATATCAGCCGCATTCAATTGCAAATCAGAGCAAATCCAAAACATTTTTGGCGATTTGTAAACGACAGAAGAAAGAGAAGTGACATTCCGCCTATTGTTGAATACAACAATGAGATTGCGAGCACAGACGTATCGAAAGC
>NW_022201028.1:0-16021 GCF_009176525.2 Contarinia nasturtii
CCTATCGAAATGGTTTTGATACAAAGCTTAAGAAATGTTTTATAGTTTATATTTTCTGGATAAATTTATTGAACTTTAAATCACCTTCCTTGGCGGCGACCATCATTGATGACGATCCGTTGTTATTTTTCAAGTTAACACCAGTGCCATTCTTAATCAATACCTCAACTACATTTAAATGACCTGAAGAAAAAAGAGATTTGAATATTTCGCTGATTAATCGCATCATCGATGGTCAACCACAATAGTTTTTCTCTTCAACGTGAACAATGTTTCTCTCTGAATATGGACTTCTATTTTAGTATTTTATTTTTTAGAGAAACATTGTTGTGGCTCTTGTGTGTTTAAAGTGTGAAATTACCATTTTGGCTCGCAATAAATAAAGACGTTTCATTATCAGGATTTTTGATATTAACATCCGTTCCATTCCTTAATAATTCATCAATTTTTTGTACATCACCTGTGTTTAACAACAATCAAGTTTCCATTGAATAATTATACTTTAAATTCATTTTTTCCGTGTTCCCGACTCACCATTCTTAGCAGCCTCATGAAATATCTGCCATGGTTCTCTGAAGTAAAGGTTTAAGGGACAAAATACTTGTTCAATTATTGAAAGGTTTGACACGTCAATTATACTTACTCGTTCACAGCTCCCTCGAATCGACTCTCTATTATTAATTATAAGATTGATATCAATTTAAACTTTAAATTTTAAAGTGTCAAAAGAAGAAATGCAAAACGAACTTTCAAGTCAAAACACCTTTAAATTCAATGTTACTTTTCCGCACACACCTAGTGTGTAATTTTTCTTCCAGAAGTGATATTTAATGTATACTTAAACACTTAAAAATATGTATTGGGGGTTTTTTGGCACGAGAAAACAGAATCTAATATTAGTTTCGACACACTTTTCATACAAAAATTTCAAAAAAATTGGATTTTTGTATTAAAGCCATGCCTCTATGATATCGTAATAAGCTGAAACTTTGCACAGGTTATTTATATCACACAAAAATAACATTCTGAGAGTTTGAAGAAATTTCAATGCATATTAGAGGTACCTCACGAACAACATTTTGGATTTTTTACTCAAAAAAGAAAATTTTGTGTGGAATGTACCCCTAAGTTGTATTGAAATTTTTTCAAACATTTAGAATGTCGGCTTTTTGGGAAAAAAAATCTCGGCAAATTTTCACATGGTTACGATATCATATAGGCATGGCTTCGATACGAAAATTCCCATTTTTAGTAGTTTTTATATGAAAATTGCGTCGAAAATTATTTGTATCTTAAAACTAATGACAGATTCAGTTTTCTCGTAAATTCTTCGAGTAAAACATATGTAATAAATGCATGTTGCGGATCACAGTGCGGAAAAGTTCATCTTACGGATGTAAGACATTTTATTTTTCTTCAAAATAATTTTTTTTTCCGAAAATTTTCGATTTTTAGATTATTCTTCGATTGGAGTATACCGAGTGTTTTTCAACAAAAATACGTCATTTTTGGCACTTTGGCAAGATATTGAGCTTCCCTTGAGCATACAGCGAAGAAATTTTGAAAAAATTTCAGTGGATATAGTTCAATCCATTTATGACCATCTTCTTCTTCTATATCTATAAATCAGAAAGTATGTATGTATGTATGTATGTATGTATGTCCGGGGTTGGCGTCCAAACACCTCAACCGATGCGGATAAAAAGGGTACCGTTGGAAAGGTCTCGGCCCGGCGGTGAACATAGGCACCATCACGGTCGACCATCGTGGTCTAACACAGTCATTATGGTCAAAAAACCGTATTTTTACCGTATTTTGTCTAAATTTTGCACATTTTATTGTTAAAAGGTGAGAATGGACCGTGGTAAACCGTGTTAACCATGATGGTCGACCACGATGAACCGTGTTAAACAGTGGTAAATCAGAAATTTTATCGATTTAAACAATTCTAATCAATTTTCAACGATGGTAGGCCGTGTTAGAACCGTGTTAAACAGTGGTAAATCAGAAATTTTATCGATTTAAACAATTCTAATCAATTTCCAACGATGGTAGGCCGTGTTAACCGTGATGGTCGACCATGATGGACCGTGTTAAACGGTGGTAATTGAAAATTTTTATCGATTTAAACAACTCTAACTATTTTCAACGATGGTAGACCGTGTTGACCGTGATGGTCTACCACGATGGACCGTGTTAAAACGGTTTTTGAAGTCGAACATCATGGTACATCGTGGTAAAACATCATTTAACATAATTATTTGGGTCAGTGATTACATTTAAATATGTAGGTAATGAGTATACATTGTTTTTATTGTCATTTCGTTTGTTCTGTTATGTTTAATTATTGAATGAACAAGAAAAGTTGTGTTTGTGAAAAGGTGTATACTTTCTTTAAAAATGCCTCCAAAAAACTCATGTATTGGAAAAAACACATTAAAAGCAAGAAGAGACATTTCTAATGGAATATATTAATTGGAAAATATTAATTTGAAATGTCAATCCCAGTATACTTTCCATTTATTGTTTGATAGGTTTTTGAGCAAAGTATTCATTTAACATAATTTACTTGTGGTGATCTAACGCACATTCAAGTTCGTCATGTCTTCAAAAAATTATAAAAAATTACTCGACCAGGACATTGGTTGGGAACCGCTGCTGTGCAAAGCAGAGGAAGAAGCCACCGCATGTCCAGTATTTTTCAAAGAACTTGGGCACACATTAGGGTGTAGCAGAAATATGAGAAAATTGAAAAACAAACACGGCGAGGGTAATAACCTTGGCTATGGGATCGTCTGATCACGAATCAGGCGTTTTTTTGCGAAAAAAATATACACTGAGATGTCACGGCTCAACGGCGAAGTAGGTACTATTAATTCAACTCCATTATGGTTTAAAATAATAGTTTTGTATAAATAACAGAGTTCTCAACGGGCCACATTTTTGTGATTCGAGTCCGCCCGTATCCCGACAATTGCCTATTAGAATCCGAACGTCGACCGACTTTTACGGAAAAAGAAGTGAATTGTGTGAAAATCTTACCGTTCGTTGAAATGTCGATCACACACAACGAAACATTTATAAAAACAAAGAATTATAAAATGTTGAACTGAATGACTTTTTTTTTGATATTTATATTTTTAATTCTCAACCAAATCCGAGTCCGACCGATTACTTCCTGTTGGGACTCGGTCGACCATCGGTCGGGCGTCGGGTTCGGGAGCCCGTTGAGAACTCTGATAAATAAAGGGTAAGGTTACGAGCGAGCGAAGCGAGCGAGTAACCGTCCAACATGAAAAGAAAAAAAACAGTTTGTTTTCAGTATACTATTTGCATGAGGTAGCTGCTACGAGCGCGCGAGTAGTTGCTAGTACTATTAAAAAATGGGGAAAAATCGATGAAAATCGTATTTTTGTTAAAAAAATGTGTGAATAACGATTTTTTTTATCATAGATCGAAAGAACACCCAATTTTGAACCAATGTGCACATTTTTTAAAACCAACATTTTTCAAAATTGGTCAAAATTGGGAAAAGTGTGTATTTGGCAGGGACCGGTTCGCGCTAGGTAGCATAGATATGCCAAGCATAGCCGCAAACGCAACCGACGCATCGCCGTTCACTCTATATGAACAATACAACGAACATGTATGCAGGCGACCGTGCATTGAGAGACGTACGCATACAATATAGCTCGAATCGAATGGCGACGGGTGCGTTGCAGCTTGCGTCTCCGCTTGCTTAGCATAGCTATCAGGCATAGAAATATGCGCGAACCGGTCCCTGGTATTTGGCCGACCACCTTTTTAATTTTTTTTTATTAACCAACTACAGTAAAACCTGTCAATAACGGAATCCCATGGGGAAAATTTATTTTCCACTATTGACAAGAATTCCACTATTATCAGGTTCCATTATTGACAGACTTTCAGATCAATTCGAAAATAATTTTCCACTATTGGGAAAAATTCATATACTTTTATGATTGTTTAATGAAAAATATGAAAGAAATTACATGTTTATGTACTGAAGTAATGCAAATGTCAGTATATTGTTATTCATTTTTCGAAAAATATGTAGCACACTACGATCAATAATGCACAGCTTTACGACAGACGTACCGACTATTGAGCGACCATAAAACCAAAATTTGGTTTCTTAGAATTTATGTTTACAAAACGACTTCCAAACAACCAAGCAGCATAAACAGTAAATTCCAAAAAAATAAACGTTGAAGCTATGTAGTGTATACTGAATTTGCATTCTCATGTGACAAAAAATTAGTCGAAAATCATTGTGTTTGAATAAACAGAGATTTGAGTTAATGAAATTTGAAACTGATATTGGCATCATGCTATGATATCGACGTAAAAATCCATTTGTAACAGAAAATTTTTTTTTGTCAAAAATGATTTTTCCACTATTCGGGGTGAGCGTTTTCTTGCCATTTTCCATTATTAACAGGTCATTTTGTATGGAAGAGCTCAACGGCGGAATTTTTTTTCCACTATTGACAAGAATTCCACTATTATCAGGTTCCGTTATTGACAGGTTTTACTGTACAACATACTTGGATTTTATAATTTTTGTTCACTATAACAACTGTTATCACATAATTCAGACTCAAGGAATCCAATGGGGGCAATCTTTTTGAGAAATGATTTTTTGAGGGCTTTATTCAATTGAAGAAAATGAATTAAAACATTGATACAATTAGTTTTGAATAGATTTGGTGACCAAATTTTACAAAAACAATTGAAAATGCAGAAAAAAATTCGAGAGCAAACAGAAAACTCTAATTCAATGTAAACACAAATGATAATAAAAAGGAACTTACATCCGAAAGTCTAACTTTTCCGCACTGTTTCCAAATTTCTTTCTGTGCCAATTGAATATTTATTTCCCGAGAGATATTGAACGTGTACTGGTAGTGCAGCGCAAATTCAATAACTACCAAATTGTAATTTATGAGAGCAATAAGGTTTTTTGACCAATTAATATATTAATAGACTATTGACGTATAGATAATTCAAAATATAAAAATATGTGGTGTGGGTGTATATGGAAAGGTAAAATCACCAAAAATGTATGTATGGATTCAATGACTAAATGATATCTCAATGACGTGAAACTTTGCAAAGGCCATTTTTTCACAAGAAAATATCATTCTGAGAGTTTGAAGAACTTTCAATTAAAAATAAGAGTACCTCCCATATAAAATTTTCGATTTTTGGCTCAAAAACGAAAAATTTGTAATAAAAATTCTTCCAACTTTCAGAATGTTATTTTTGTGAGTAAATAATAGTCTGTGCAAAGTTTCACGTCATTACGATATCATACAGTCATGGCTTCAGTGCAGTATTGCGTCACATTGGGAACTTCGAAAGAAGTGTTTTGTACTTATTGTCAATACATCCAGAACTTGAATTTAAAATATGACACGTTTGCCTCAATGTTGATAATAGGAATATTGAATCAGATTTATTTCGACTGAAATCTCCAAAAAAACACGGAAAATATGTAATTCACGTGTGCTACATCCAAAAATTAAGTATTTATTTCAAACAAATTTCAATAATTTTTTTCTAATTTCACTAATATAGTGCAACCAAAATAAATAAAGTTCATTGAATTATTTAAAGAAATAATCATGATAAAACTTTTTATTAATATTACATTTTTCTCACAACGTATACGCCGTAACTTATACTGGGTTATACTATGTTTTATGGTAATTGGACATCAATTTGCATGATTGATGTACTTGTTTCGATTTAATTCAATTTTAGAATCTTTTCAGATTTTTTTCGAATCCATTTGGATTTTTAATTAGAAAATAATAAAACGGATTAAGGTTTCATCCCATCGGTTTTAAAGTAAGACTCTTTATTTTATTTACAAAATTACATTTAAATTCATTAAGCTTACCTTGAATACTTTTCGCAAAAATATCTACAGCAATGAAGAGAACGATCACAAATAAGAATCTCGTCTTCATGTTTGGTATTTGATATTACCACTGCACGAGTTCTTGAATGGAAATTTTCACTGACGGAACTTATTGGATTCTATCAAATAACTCGAGAGCACTATTCTTATAATGAAATTATTCAATGTAAAACTCCCGAAAGAATGATCACTTGCATATTAATACTCGCATCAAAATCACACATTGAATAAATAACGTATGGATATTAGGCTGGCTCCCAAAACACAAAAGTTCTACACATCATATGGAACAATATGCGGGGGTAGAACCGGTAATTTTCGAACTTTTGTGTTTTGGGGGTCAGTCTATATTAATCATACTTTTTTGAATGCCAATCAAAGCTGCAGCTACAATCGACTTATTTTTCGCTTTATTTGTGATGTAAACTTATATTCACAATTCGCATGTACATTGCACAACAATACATATATATTTTTTAAAGGTTACCTTCGTGGTGATAGGAAATTTGTTTACTACGTTTCAAGTGTCACAGGTCGCAAATGTAAAAATTAAGGTATCTCATTGGATTTAAAAATAAATAAAGAGTCTTCTTACGGGAGTAAGACGAACTTTTCCGCACGGTGGTATTTGCGTATTTTATTAAGCAAGTTCAAAATAATATTTGTTCGATTTTTCAAGCCTTTCAAGCGGCGTGAAGTTCGAGACCAAAAAATATGTTCAAACCTTGGCATCGAAATATTCTTTATTTTAATAGCAGAAGTACTCGAGAAAAGATTTTTCACACTTTCATGATGAACCCATTTGTACGACATTTGAAAGTATTTCATTTTCTAACAAAACATTATAAAAAAATATGTCTGACGTTAATTTTGCCAGACAGATAATTGAATTAACAAATATTGAACACATCAATCAAGTTTTGCGATTATATCATGATTCAATGCTCGGTGGTCACACTGGCATTGAGAGAATGAAAAGAACAATCGGTAAATTCTATAAATGGCCAACAATGAACAAAGATATAATCGATTTTGTCAAGCGTTTCTTAATATGTGACGGCCTTAGAAGAAAACAATAACATACAGAACATGTTGCAAATAATACTAATACAAATTTTATGAGAGCAAAAAACAAATATATAAAGAGACAGCGCAGAAGGCAAATGCAAAACCAGCCTACTTACATGTGTTTCTTATGTAATTAGGCTGGCTTTGCATTTGCCTTTTGCGCTGTCTCTTTATATATTTGGTTTTTGCTCTCATAAAATTTGTATTAGTATTATTTGCAGCATGTTCTGTATGTTATTGTTTTCTTCTAAGGCCGTCATGTGAAAAAACTAAAGTCATCAGAAACACTCGCCAACCATTGATGATAACTAGCGTCGGTTCTCGACCATTCGAACATATTTTCATTGATTTTGTT
Source organism: Contarinia nasturtii (assembly GCF_009176525.2). Classification (NCBI taxonomy): domain Eukaryota; kingdom Metazoa; phylum Arthropoda; class Insecta; order Diptera; family Cecidomyiidae; genus Contarinia; species Contarinia nasturtii. The sequence goes on from NW_022201028.1 coordinate 7,371, forward strand.
GGACCAATTTCGCCTGAGAGTTCTGATGGGCACAAATACCTTTTCACGGCAACCTGTGATCTCACTAAATTTGTCATAGCAGTTCCAACTAAAGATTGCAACGCTGAAATAACCGCGGAATGTTTGGTTAATAATGTATTATTGCCATTCAATTTTCCTACATTGTTGACTTCAGACAATGCACAAAATTTTAACGCTGAATTGTTTAAGGCTCTCAACAAGAAGCTCAAAATTAAACAAATTTTTTCAACGCCGTATCATCCTCAAAGCAATATTGTTGAGAGACAACACAGAACATTGAATCAATACATGCGAGCATTCACAAAACAACATGCTACAGAGTGGCACAGAATTGTTCCATTTGCTCTTTTCACCATAAATAACACTGTCAGTACTGCCACTGGATTTCCACCACATGAACTTGTTTATGGTGAAGCAGTTCGAATTCCAAGATCCTTATTGTCCAACACTCCTATATATACATACGATAATTACGTCGAGGACACTCGTTTACGTATCAAACAATCACTTGAAATTGCCGCCGAAAACATTTCCAAGAGAAAGCGGGCAAATAAAAGGGCTCACGATGTTCGCATTTCGCCTGTTGAATATGTGCCGGGTGATTCCATTTTAATTAAAAAACAACACAAAAACGGAAAATTCTCTGATGAATTTATTGGTCCATTTGTGGTTGATTCGGTGCCGTCTGACCAATATGTCGTTTACCGAAAAAGAGGTAGAAAACTCAAAATTCATAAGAACTTGACTAAATTATCGAATGCAGCCGAGAATTAGATTTATTTTTTTTCCTTATCAAATAATTTTTTTTGTTTACTTTATCTAAAATGAGAAAATTCGAAGTAATGAATAACAATAATTCTAATCAATCTATGAACAAATTGAAAGAGAAATTGAAATAATTATAAGCGATCAAAAATTAGAAATAAGTTTTTTTTCCTCATTAAATAAAAAACTGGGGGAGGGAAATGTAGTGTTTCCCACACCACACAAACACAAATATATTTTAAAAACAACACAACAGCGTATCACACGCACACAAGGCATGATTGTAAATGTGACGGCAGTGCCGTCACACAGAGCAGTGTGTTGCGAAGGTCCGAATAGAACGGATGTCAATTGGAGACCCTTGTGGAAATATTTCGACTTCATAGTCGACTGAAAATTGACTAATTTGGGACAAAAATGGCTGATATTTCAGCCAGCTAAAGTTAACTATAAGTGACTATATGCGTCTTCGTTTAATTTGAGTTGAGAAATGTCGATTGTGATCATAGTTAAATACGATTAACTATAAGTATATGAAATTGACTTTTGTCAACTATGTTGACTATAATCTCTTTTAGTTGACTCTGAAACATAACCGACTATATTCGATTTCAATCATCTATTGGTAATTTTAACCGAATAAAAGTGATTAAAATTGACTTAATTTATAGTCAGTCAGTCATTTTTTTCCACAAGGGGAGCAGATTGATTTTAAATAAAATTATTAAAAAAATGAACAATTACAAAATTAATTTCGTTTGATATAATAAACTAAAAAATATTATATAATTTTCTTCTCTAGTGAATTATATAAAATGTACCTGGAATGCCACTGATCGTAATTGCACAAAAATATAAAATGATTAGGATGAAGGAATTCATCGTTCGAATCGAAACTTAATTCGATTTGTTTAAAATTGAATATTTATATATTTAATAAATGAAAAAGAATTAATTGAAAAAACAACAAAAAAGAACTTTAACTCGCTTTAAATAGCAACTTTTCTGAATTGAACCTCAATAAAGGAAGGAACAAATCGTACTGATTACCAAATTTGGTTTAGCATTACTTCATACGCTATATAGCCCATGATAATGACACGCTTTCAAAAGTGTAAATATGAAAGCTATACACATCAGCACATGCTGATAACAGTTTCGATCACATATTATGCTATAGTTGAGTCTCTTTACTTGTTTGCGTTATGATCACCATGTTAAGATTATGAATATCTTCCATTTACACTTTCTCTCTCTTTTCTTCTCTCATTAAATTATTTAAAAAAGATATTTACACATTTCGCCATAGCAATTGTTTAACATGTCTTGCCAATATGATTGTTCAACCTCTTTAAAAAAAAAAAATTCATTAAGTTGAAGATCTTAAGATTCAAAATTTGCGTAACTGCACTGTTCAATGAATTTTGTAAAGCACAATACATTAGAGTGGCAAAACTATCCTGTGGTTTGCAAAGGGTTACGACTCTTTCGACTTTTGGTGTTCGCAGAAAGACACAATCAAGCATTTCAAATTCAAACAACACTAGAATTAGCAGTTGCTATTTCCCATACACTGCTACAGAAAATATTAATTTCATTATGCTGATGTCATAATCGATATCAAACAGCTGTTATGCATGAAAAATTATTCTCATTTTATTCAATTAAAAAAATGTTCAAAAAATCATATACATTTGGTCGAATGAGAAAGAGAACTAAAAAAAATTATTCATTAAAAGTGTTTTCGTTCATCCAAATTCAAATCATTTGGTGCCTTATACGTTGGGCCAAACAATTCCTTCGATCCAGTCCAAGTAATATGCGACCCTAGTGAAAATGGTTGATAAAGCAAGACCACAGCTTTGACCAAACGATACAATGCCAACCACCGTGGCCAGCGATGTTTCATTGTTTGGGAAATATTGCAATGGCCCAACAGTGTCTCCGTAGCAAGTGTCGTTTTTTCCTTGAGGGTCATGTGCACAATACTGTCCTTGAATCAGACCGTTTCGATGTGTTGGCAAATTTGGCTCACGATTCCATTCCATCATTGTTGAGTTGCATTCCGATAGGGGCATCGTAATCAATTCCGTTTTGAGCAGGATCTCTGATTGCACATTCTCTTTAATTCCAATATAATTAAGTTAAAATTAGTTTAATTTTTCATGCTAAAAATTAAAATAATATAGCCTACGTTCAGCTGATGTAGTTGCCCAGCCGGTTACAGTGAGCTTCACATCCGATGGTATGTCATGCAAATTTGTTTGTAAGCAAGCTGGCCTAATGTAACTTGAAAATTGGATTGTGTTTTTGACCCGAATCAAAGCAATGTCATTCACTTTCGTGTCACGATCATAACGTGGGTTAACGATGATCCCCTGTTCAAAATAATTCTAATTAATATTTAATTTCTCTTACAAAATACCAGCAATAGTAACCTCAATTTCATGATTAGTTGCTTTAATTGCGTCATTATTTCCGTTTTTCAAAGACACCTGTTTCATATTGATATTATTATTATTATTTTGAAATAAAGTATTGCAGTGTATTTCTTTTCTTACCCTTCCCATTCGAACCATTATCGGTTGTCTCCGACTCATACAGTGTGCTGCCGTCAGCACAAATTTGTTCGAAATGATTGTACCACCACAATCGAAGGACACCTTATAATCCTCGTCGAAATAGACCAATGCTGCCTAAGAAATAAAAGGAGTTAAAAAGCATTTTAAGTTATATATAGTTCATACATATATAAATAATCAGATTTCTCTTTTGTGAACCCATTTTTAACAAGAAGTGTATATATTAACATAGAATTCCTTACTGAGAATATGTGAAATAAGTTTAATCAGAATGTTAGAAAATATTCAACATGAAATACCAACCATCCAAGGGAATTCATTATTTTCAGCTAATTCACCATTAAAACTTCGATCCCCTGAATAATTTCTTGCAAATACAAAAATCTGTGGATTTTCATCGTCTGGGACCAATTCAACAGTTACAATACGATCCGTTGAATGGCGGACACAGGCTAAACGAAAAATTGAACACGAATTTTTTTTTAAAATGCGTGTCCAAAGCGATCTGAAAAATGGTTTATATAAAATGATCATTACCATTTTCTGAGGGCCGAATACTTAGAAGTTCAATTATTTTCCTATTTTCTGAGTGAATAGAAATTAGTTTGACTTGTTAGTGTTAATTCATAAGAAATATGACAAATATAGGTTCATTCAAAAATACCTTTACGCGAAGCCAAATACAAGGCAGTTTCTCCGTCGTCATTTTTATCGTTGACATTTGCACCGTTTTTAAGTAGCACTTCAACAATTCGCTCATGACCTATGGAAATGATTTTAAATTACAAAATTCAAAAATCAACCATTATGACTGAGAGATGTCATATTGTAAAAACGCTATCTGGAGACGTGTACGAATTGTGGTTGAAAACAAACGATATGAAAATTTAGTTAAGACGCCATCCAATAATTCCGTCTTTGTAATTACATACATTAATAACCACATCAACAGATGGCGCATTATTTTGCGACTTTTTTCTCGCCTATATTAATATACACGGACTCATGGTGGTTGTCAAAAATGTTTTATAATTTATATTTTATTGATTTTTAAATCACCTTCTTGAGCGGCAGCCATTAAAGGTGTCCATCTGTTCTGATTCTTGATATTTACAAGAGCACCATTTATGATCAGTAAATCAACAACACGTTCATGTCCTTGAATTGATTAAATTTTGATGTATCTAGTTCTTTTGTTTATCCATGGATAATTTGAGGGCTTTTAAGCAATCAAATATGATCATTTACCATTTACAGAAGCTGCGTAAATTGGTGACCATCCGTTGTTATCTTTCAAATTAATACCTGCGCCATTCTTAATCAATAACTCAACTACATTTGAGTGACCTAAGTGAAAATGTGATTCCAATATTACTCTCTATATTTAGAAAGAGTGACAAAAGTGAATTTCAATTGAACTACCTCTTTCCGAAGCCAAATACAACGCAGTTTCTCCATCCTTATTTTGATCGTTCACATTTGATCCGTTTTTGAGTAGAAGCTCAATAACTCGCTCTTGACCTATCGAAATGGTTTTGATACAAAGTTCGAGAATAGTTTTGTAATTTATATTTTCTAGAGAAATTTATTGAACTTTAAATCACCTTCTTGAGCGGCGCCAATTATTGGTGACCATCCGTTATTATCTTTCAAATTAATATCTGCGCCATTCTTAAGCAAAAGCTCAACTACATTTGAGTGACCTGAGTGAAAATGTGATTCCAATATTACTCTCTATATTTCGAAAGTGTGACTAAAGTGAATTTCAGTTTGATAACCTTCTTTCGAAGCCCAAAACAATGCCGTTTCTTCATCGTTATTTTGATCGTTGACATTTGCTCCGTTTTTAAGTAGCACTTCAATAACTCGCTCATGGCCTAGGGAAATGGTTTTATTACAAAATACAAAAAATGTTTTATAATTTATATTTTCTGGAGAAATTTATTGAATTTTAAATCACCGTTGTCTGCAGCACCATGTATTGGTGAATATCCGATCTTATTCTTGATATTTACAAGGGTACCATTTGTGATCAGTATTTCAACATTACGTTCGTGTCCTTGAATTGATAAAATGTTCATGTCCCTTTGTTAATACATTTCAATGTGAAATAGCTCCTTTCCATTACATTATTTGAGGAAAAAAGCATTTCAAGTAATTAAATATGATCATTTACCATTTACAGAAGCTGCGCAAATTGGTGACCATCCGTTGTTATCTTTCAAATTAATATCTGCTCCATTCTTAATCAATAACTCAACTACATTTGAGTGACCTAAGTGTAAATGTGATCCAATATTACTCTCTACATTTTGAAAGAGTGACAAAAGTGAATTTCAATTGAACTACCTCTTTTCGAAGCCAAATACAACGCAGTTTCTCCATCGTTATTTTGATCGTTCACATTTGATCCGTTTTTGAGTAGAAGCTCAATAACTCGCTCTTGACCTATCGAAATGGTTTTGATACAAAGCTTAAGATGTTTGTAATTTATAATTTATAGAGACGTTTATTGAACTTCAAATCACCTTCTTGAGCGGCGCCAATTATTGGTGACCATCCGTTGTTATCTTTCAAATTAATATCTGCGCCATTCTTAAGCAAAATCTCAACCACATTTGAGTGACCTGAGTGAAAATGAGATTCCAATATTACTCTCTATATTTCGAAAGTGTGACTAAAGTGAATTTCAGTTTGATAACCTTCTTTCGAAGCCCAAAACAATGCCGTTTCTCCATCGATATTTTGATCGTTGACATTTGCTCCGTTTTTAAGTAGCACTTCAATAACTCGCTCATGGCCTAGGGAAATGGTTTTGATACAAAGCTTAAGAAATGTTTTATAATTTATATTTTCTGGAGAAATTTATTGAACTTTAAATCACCTTTATCTGCAGCACCATGTATTGGTGAATATCCGTACTTATTCTTGATATTTACAAGGGTACCGTTTGTGATCAGTAATTCAACAACACGTTCATGTCCTTGAATTGATAAAATGTTCATGTTCTTTTGTTAATACATTTCGATGTGAAATACCGTATTTCAAATAAGCTCCTTTCCATTACGTTATTTGAGGAAAAAAGCATTTTAAGTAATTAAATATGATCATTCACCATTTACAGAAGCTGCGTAAATTGGTGGCCCTCCCTCGATATCTTTCAAATTAATATCTGCACCGTTCTTAATCAATAGTTCAACTACATTTGAGTGACCTGAGATTAAATGAGATTCAAATATTATTCTCTATATTTCGAAAGTGTGACTAAAGTGAATTCCAATTGAACTACCTATTTCCGAAGCCATATACAAGGCAGTTTCTCCGTTATTATTTCGATCGTTCATATTTGCTCCGTTTTTTAGTAGAACTTCAACAACTCCGTCATGACCTATGGAAATGATTTTGTTACAAAATTCAAAAAATATTGTGTAATTTATATTTTGCAGATAGGTTTTTTTATTTTGAAGTGACCTTTTCGAGCGGCGGCAATTATTGGTGACCATCCGTTGTTATCTTTCAAATTAATATCTGCGCCATTTTTAATCAATAACTCAACAACATTTAAGTGACCTCGAGAAATAAGAGATTTAATTATTTCAGTGATTAATTGAATCACAGGGGATCTATAACTTTGATTATACAGTTTTTTAAAACGCCAAAATATAGATTTCTCTGGATTTCAATCAAAATAGCGCTTTCTTCTATACATGTTGAAAAAAAAAATAATGTTAAGAAATTGAATATGATTATTTACCATTGGAAGAAGCTATATAAATTGCTGTCCATTGGTATTTATCTTTGAAATTAATATTTGCACCATTCTTAATCAATAACTCAACAATATTTGAATGACCTGAGTGAAAATGAGATTCCAATGTTATTCTCCATACTTCGAGTGTGACTTACGGTGACTAAAGTGAATTTCAATTGAATTACCTCTACCCGAAGCCCAATACAAGGCAGTTTCTCCTATGTTATTTGGATCGTTGATATTTGCTCCGTTTTCAAGTAGAGTTTCAACAATTCGCTCATAACCTATGGAAATGGTTTTGTTACAAAATTCAATTTGTTTTGTGATTTATATTTTATTGATTTTTAAATCACCTTCTCTAGCGGCAGCCATTAAAGGTGTCCATCTGATCTGATTCTTGATATTTACAAGGGCACCATTTGTGATCAATAATTCAACAACACGTTCATGTCCTTGAATTGATAAAATGTTCATGTTCTTTTGTTAATACATTTCAATTTAAAGTATGCCTTCTTCTATTACATATTTTCAAGAAAAAAGCATTTTAAGTAATTAAATATGACCATTTACCCATACAATGTTGCTAGCTAGCTATTTATATCAGCTATCGCTATAGCGATATAAAAATAGCTGCTATTTAACGCAACTCTTCGCTCTGATGCTGCGTATACTCGACATAACAATGATGTCATTGTTAGAAAATGATTTAAAATGTTAAACATTTCAAACAATGAGACCATTGTTATGTCCGCATACACAGCGTCCGAGCGAAGAGATACGTTAAATAGCAGCTATTTTTATATCGCTATAGCAATAGCTGATATAAATAGCTAGCTAGAAACATAGTATGCATTTACCATATAAAGCTGCTGCATAAATTGGTGACCATCCGACGTCATCTTTCACATTAATATCTGCTCCATTCTTAATCAATAACTCAACTACATTTGAGTGACCTAAGTGAAAATGTGATTCCAATATTACTCTCTACATTTTGAAAGAGTGACAAAAGTGAATTTCAATTGAACTACCTCTTTCCGAAGCCAAATACAACGCAGTTTCTCCATCCTTATTTTGATCGTTCACATTTGATCCGTTTTTGAGTAGAAGCTCAATAACTCGCTCTTGACCTATCGAAATGGTTTTGATACAAAGTTCGAGAATAGTTTTGTAATTTATATTTTCTAGAGAAATTTATTGAACTTCAAATTACCGTAATATGCGGCACCATGTATTGGTGAATTTCCGTGCTTATTTTTTAAATTAAAATCTGCACCATTCTTTATCAGTAACTCAACAACATTTGAGTGACCTGAGTGACAATGAGATTCCAATATTATTCTCTATATTTCGAAAGTGTGACTAAAGTGAATTTCGATTGCATTACCTTGAATCGAAGCCCAAATCAAGGCACTTTCTCCGTCGTCATTTTGATCGTTCACATTTGCTCCGTTTTTAAGTAGCACTTCAACAATTCGCTCATGACCTATCGAAATGGTTTTGATACAAAGCTTAAGAAATGTTTTATAGTT
>NW_022201029.1:0-1538 GCF_009176525.2 Contarinia nasturtii
ACATAAGATTCGGTATTTTATCGATATTATGCGAGGAAACTATCAAACGTGTAGTTATTTGATGTTAGGATTTCATATTTCATACATGTAGACATTTTTGTGAAAATTCGAATTTGGGTACATTTGGCCGATTTTTGGTGGAATAGCCATCCAAAACGGTCGATATTTTATTCAATTTTGTTTGGCTAGTCACAGAGCATATCTACAGAGTCATTGGAGTACATTTTGGCCCATAAAATACTTCAAATGTTAAAAGTAACATTTTTTGTCCTTTTTGGCCATTTTTGGCCATATTCGCACTATCAAAGGCCATATCGTGAAGACAAGAATTTTTTGGGATATAAGCTTGCGGCATTTTATAGCTTAGACTTGGGCCTAAAAATCGGTGAAAATTTCAAGTGACCATGAAAGGCTAGTTTTCGAGCTAATGACCATTATGTGTCCGGCCAAACGGTAACTTTTTGGTTTTTGGCCAATTTGGCCACTCCAAATTTTTGGTCCGTAAATGGCTTTATTCGATAGCTCACTTCAAGACCTTTCCAATGATATGCATATGTCTGGGGGGGTGTCAAGTCATGGCGCTTCGGTGACCATAGGGAAAAAAGTCGAAAAGTGACTTTTAGAGGCCGGCCATGGCCAACATGGCGGCCATATCGAAAAGTTCCGGAACAAAAAAGTCTTAGTTTTTTGTGTACTTAAATCACAGAACTGAATTTTGACCCTTTTCTTGAAAGGACCATATTTTGAAGACGGGTGGACCAATTTTCGAACTTTAATATTTTTTCTTGATCTATGGCCCAAGAGCTTTCCAACCATACACCAATCGCGGCTAAAGGCCTTCCAGGTTAGAATTTGGTAATTATTTGGACATTACGTGTATATATATTGAGTTCGACTTTTCAACACACTAATGTGGTTTCGTCACTCGCGCGAACTGCCGTCCGCTGTGATTGTTTTGGTTCAAATTTGGATGTGCAGTAACCCTATAAGATTAACTAAAAATAAATGTTTGCTTGACCAACCCGATTTCTGGAACTTGGTAACAGACCGGACTTTTTGTTTTTTTTAGAATCTTTACATTCATATTAAATCTATGAAACACGATACATGGTTCGAAGACAGATTGGTTCATCTATAGACACATGAAGAATTTGTTTTGAACTTAGCTATCCAAAATCAATTGAGACATCTTTTCGTAAATCCAATTTGTACGTCATCAAGTGGTCAATAATGAAGACGACTGACTTGTTCGATTGTTGCTTTAAGACTAAACCTTTATTCAGATCATTTCGATTACATACATAAAATGTCACAAATGCTGTCAGTCAGTGTGGCCAGCGCCACACTGAACCGGTTTGTGCTGAATGCACAACAAATTGCATGACCGGTCTACATTACTACTCTTAACATCCTCCCGCCCCTGAACGCAGTGAGGAGACGAAAGGAAATCTATTTTTTCAAGAACTTAAATCTAGATATTATAATATTCCGATTTCAATATAATTTCAATACAATTTCAATACAATTTCAATTAAATT
>NW_022201030.1:0-2674 GCF_009176525.2 Contarinia nasturtii
TACACACACATTGTCGTACAAATCATTTTCGGAACGTTCCCTTCGTTTCGATCACATACAAATGAAACCAATTCAAAATAACTCTCCGAAATCTGTTTGTATGAGAAATGTCGAACCGGTATCATTGATGTGATATACAAGTATGAAAATATATTTATGAAAATATAAAAAATATCGAAAAATATTATCGTTGAAATAATAATATTCATTTAAAAAATTCTGTGTAAATAAACAACTATTTAAAATACTTCAAAAACTGTTTGGAATTATGTGGCATTGTATGGAATTATATAGAATTGGAATTTTGGAATTATCGGAGTACTAGATTGAATTATGAGAATTACGAAAGTGAAGTAGTTTGCCCCTAGGTTTATGTACACAAGCGCCACAATCGATTTATCGTTCCCAAAAAAACTTTTGTACACATTTTGTACACATATTTACAGTCATTCATTCATTAAAAAAAGAAGACTGTAGCGAACACATTTGGGTGCAAAACATTAAATCGTGAACAAACTATGTAGAACAGTAGCGATAGCTAGTGTTGTAATGCAGTTTTAAAACATCACCGTCTATATCTGTTCAGGCATTTTTGTACGAAATCTTATGCAAAGAGGAGCCTCCATACCATGTACATGTGGTTTGTTGGTTGGTTGTTTGTTAATTTTTTTGTTTGTGTTTTTACTCGCTCTTTTTTAACTCAAAAACTCAAGATATGGATGCAACCATACACATAGCTGGGCAGACTGAAAAATTCAGGGGGGGATTGGTTGGGTAATTTTCTCAAAAACTCCTAGCAAAATAGGAAAATTTCATCTATGATCCAAAAACCCTAGCAAAATGAGAAAAATTCTATCCAAAATCATGAATTTTGTAAAGGGGTAACGCAAAAATTCGTTGATTTTGTAAAGAGGTAACGCTAAAATTTGATGCCTCAGGAGGGGGTAATCCCCCTCCCCCCTGTCTGCCCAGCTATGACCATACAGCATACACCACACGTTATTTTACAAAATATACAAAAAAATAAATAATGGCATTAAAATTTCAATATTATGGCATTTGACAAAAAATTCATTCCCGACAAGCCAAATGTGAATGTAACTTCCAATTTCTGATGATTCATTTTTTGTAAAGTTTATTCCAATAGTACCTTACTCTATAGTTCAGTAATTTTTGGTGTAGGGCGGCGCCACCGTATGTACATAGAAATTTACATTTAAACTAACGCCATCTAACGTGTTTGATAATTTTTTTCCCCAAAAAAGTGGCACTATAATCCGTGTTTGGTTTATTCACTAATTGAAAATGAACACTACAAACACAACATTAACAAGGAAGCCAAACTAGACATATTTAGCATTTTAATGGATTTTCTATGAGGCAGCCATCATGACTGAGAGATGTCAAATTCTAAAGACGCCATCTGGTAGGTAACGTATGCGAATGGTTGCTGAAAACAAATAACATGACAATTAAATTAAGCACCACTCAACAGTGTGACGCAAAGCACGACGACAATGACAGCCGGGCAACACAGCAACTTCATGCTTGAGGCCAACGTATATAGGGAGGTAACAACGAGTCTCCTTGAAAATGGGTTACATCAGATGTGTAACTTGGAAAATCAATCTGGAAATGTTTTGGACTTAATATATACGAACAGTCCAGAATTAGTGTCTATTGAAAAAGCCGAACTAACTTTATTTCCTGACTGGCTGAGAGATTCAGCCCACAATCCGATACTGTGCACAATTGAATGCGAACCTATGAAATTTCAGTCCAACTCAAAACCAACTACTCGATATTGCTATAAAAGAGCAGACTACGAGAGTATAGAGAATGATATAAATGATTCAATCATGTGCAATTTTGGTGACCATTTGGATATTAATGAAGTGGTTGATTCCTTCTACGAAACGCTGCTCGAAATAATTGACCGCCATGTTCCACATGCAACTCCCAGAATTAACAATATTCCGATATGGTTCAATAAAAAAGTTTTGAACTTGCGTAACGTCACAAATCGGGAATATAAAAAGCTCCAAATTAAACGTACTACCAATGCTAATGCGGATGATTCGAAATTCATTAGATCAAAGTCGGAATTCGAAGATTACCAAAAAGAATTATATACTGAATACGTTAAAAAAATAGCAAATGAAAGCAGGGGTAATCCAAGGGATCTTTGGCGTTTCATCAATGGGAAACGATCATCTAACGTACTGCCTAGCAAACTAACTTTCAATGATAAAGATGGATTCACAGATATTGAAAAAGCGAATTTATTTGCTGAATTCTTCGCGGCCGTTTACACCGATTTCGGGGGCGATTCAGATTTAATGGAACTAATCAGCAACCGTTCTGATATTGGTCATTTTAAGTTCGATATTACGGAGGAGGCTGTTTTCAACGTTATGAGCACAATAAACACATCTAAAGGAGCCGGCCCAGATAAAATTCCACCATTATTCATTCGTAATTGTGCAAATTCACTAACGAAACCACTAACTGCAATTTTTGCCAAATCAATAGCAGAATGTGAGTATCCAAACCGCTGGAAAGCGGGTCAAGTTACGCCAATTTTTAAGAGTGGAAGAAAATCGGATGTCAATAACTACAGGGGTGTTATGTCAGTATTTGCAAAAATGTACGAGACAATAATCCACAATCAACT
>NW_022201031.1:0-11078 GCF_009176525.2 Contarinia nasturtii
CATTGATAACCCTAGCGGGGGAACAATATGAATCAACGAAATGAAGAAAAGACAAAAAACCATATGAAAGTTAATGTAATTGAATTATTTTAGTATCAAATTGCATCGAATAATATTATTTTTCATTATTTCAAGAAATTTTTACACATTTTTTTCGGTTTTCTTTTATCGACGCATTTTTGACAGCCAATTCCCCATTTTTGGGGGGTCAATTCCCCACTTTTGTCAGCCAATTTCCCCATTTTTGACACCCAAATTTTACCATTTTTGACAACCAAATGCACCATTTTGACAGCCATTTCCCCATTTTTGACAACCAAACGCACCATTTTTGACAGCCAATTCCCCATTTTTGACAACCAAACGCGCCATTTTTGACAGCCAATTCCCCATTCTTATACACCAAAACCATTTTACCTTAAAAATTTCATGTGGGGTGGCCAAATTGACCGTTGGCCGCACACATAACGGCCATTTTTTCGAAAAAGACTGCATATGTTCTCTTGAAAATTTCATTAATTTAAGCCCCAAGTCGAAGATAAAAAAAATATGCATATCACACACCACAGAAAACATGGGCGTCCGCAACGGCCGCTGCACGTACCTGCGCCCATGTCCTCGATTAAAAAAAATTAATAAAAAATAAACAATACATTTTACTTCCAGCCAGGGACTATTTTAAGCTGATCCAGTTGTTAAATTTTTATAAAATTAATGAAATCTTTGAAAAATCGAGGATAATTTCGATTTAATAGAAAATGTCGATTCAATTGTAAAATATGTATATAATTATTTAAAACCTACAAACAATTCTGCTCGCTTCGCTCACACTTTTTTTACTTCCCTGTACAGTTGGGATTAATAACATCAGACTAGTAAGATAGTTATTACTTATTACTAATAATTTCTAATAACTGGTAATAAGATGTCATCTTATTAGTGTAATAAGTATAGTTATTAGAATGTTACTAGTCAGAAGACTAATAAGATGCATGTATCTTATTAGTATAGTTATTAGTATAGTTTCTCATCAGTATATTTCGATTGGTGTTACTGGAAGCAGATTCTACTGAAAACACGAAAAACAGCAGAAAGGCAGTCAAAATCACAAAAAAACTCCCGGTCGATTTTTCTCGCATTTCCGATGGGAAATCGGCAAAAAAATCCTGTATAAAATTACTCGAATAATATATAAATATGGAATTACATTTTGGAAGTTCTAGGAACCAGGCCAAATCCTGAAAGTCCACCAATCAGCCAAATTCCACCGGATTTGGATTTTAGGCCAAAAAGTAAAAATAGATTTTTACCATCAAAAAATGTTTCAAATAATTGTTTAGCACGTTTAACTAACATTATATCCATTTTAAGTTTGAGTATGATGAGCGTACATCAAGAGATGGTAAACAAAAACAAACAGGAAGTGAAAGAAGAAGTGTTAAACAGATTTGCTTCTGATTCAAGATGATTAGTTTTTTTCGAAAAATTAAAATGTCCACGATTTTTATTGCTCTCGCACCTCCCTGATCAAATTCCTGCGGACGCCCCTGACAGAAAAAAACCACTTTTCCCCATTATGAACCACACTGTATGTTTTGCACCGTGAAATCGATGATAACCAATAAATCGAATTCAAACAAATAATTTGTTACAAATTATTTTAAGTATTGTTTCAGTATTCTAATTGGGGATTTTTTCTATATATTCGGGATTAGAATTTAATCCTTTTGGATTTTTTATTAAAAAGTCGAAAAAGCTTTATTTCTAATTCCTTAAGTTTTACAGTGAAGAATTTAAAAAAATAAGAAAAAAGACATAACAAAATCAAATTATTTGCATCGATTGTGCAATTCAAATTGTTTCGTTGCATTCGTTGTCGATGCTTAAATTTAAAACACATTCGTATTCAACTAAAAAGCTACACAAGCAACAGAGGTAGAATGGTAAGAGTAAATTAACCTATATAGGTCTCTAGAAGGATAATGCGGGTAAATTGGATGCGTGGTTGTAGGGACAAGGTAGTAGATTTGATGGATTATGAAATGAGCATTCTGTAACTGACCTGTGTGTATGCGTCTGTGGATATTCAATGTTGATCTTTGCGAAAATCGCTTTGAACAAATCTCACATTCAAATGGGCGTTCGCCAGTATGTGTGCGCTGATGAATATCTAAATACGGCTTGCGACAAAAGGCGGCCGGACACAGATCACAGCGAAATGGTCGATTTCCAACTGCTCTCGTTGCGAATAGATTTTATTTTATAATAGTGCGTTTGCGATTTGTGCAATGATGGCGATAATTATGGTTAAAAGGTTGGTTTATTTATTTATTTTTTTAACATTTTTTCGTTTTATTCGTTTTGATAGTGATTTCAAAATAATATGGTAAATAATGTTTGAAAATAGCATTTTGTAAAAGTATTTGAGTGTTTTAATGTAACATTATTTGTTTGTTTAATTTCATGATGTTGATTAAATTGATGATTTACATGAATGTGATTCGATTACGTAAAATGTCCAAGTCAGCAATAATCAAATACAGCCATAACAAAAAGAATATAAGAGAAAAAATACTTATTTTAGTATTTATGTAATGCCTTCAAATGAGTTTAAAAATAATCATCATTCCAATACCATATAATTTTAAGTTGAAAACTTTAGTACCACGAAATACCGAAAAAGCAAAATTTATTTTACACATTTTTCACTGAAAAAAATGTGAATAAATATACCGGCTCCAAAAAAGCCGTTTCCGTTTCTTTTGTTTATAATTTGATTAATGTGAGTTAGTAAAATATCTGATAACTCCACATAAAAACATTCAGTAAAATATCGCTTAAGACGACAAAAAAATACAATTTATAACTAGTTAATAATACAGCCGCTTATAATACAGGGTGGTCCATAAATACATCTCAATATTCCTACCACAGATTCCTCGGCTAATGAGGAGTAAAAAAGTATATTGGCACTTTTTCCGAATCGGTTGTTTTAGTAGGATTACAGCCAAAAAACAGGGTCAAAATTTCCTATGTTCTGATTGATTTCCACGGACGGTCACGTCGTTAGTGTTTTTCAAAAGGCAATTGTGATTATAGTCTTGTTGGAAAGGTCTCTCTTGAAAATACCACGAAAAAATTTCGAAAAAAGTTTCAGTGAGACGGTCAAAGTTGGTTGACTAAAAGTGAAAAAAATAATCGAACATTGTGAACAATCAGAACATAGGAAATATTTGGCCTAAGGCTGTAACCCTACTAGAACAGTGATTTTGAAAAGGTTCCCATACACTTTTTTACTCCTCATGAGCAGGGGAATCTGTGGTAGGAATAATGGACCACCCTGTATTAAGTTGAACAGTTTCGATTTCCAAAAATAAAAGTTTTTCGACTTAATGGAACATCATAGCGACTGTACATAGTGAATAATAGTAGTTTTAAAAGAGACTGACCGGTATGTATGGTTTTGTGGATGTTAAGCGATGACTTTTGTGTGAAACGTTTCAAGCACACGTCACATTCGAAGGGTCGTTCGCCCGTATGCGTTCGCTAAATGGTTTAAATTAGAAAAATATAAACACATATATAAAGAAAATTAGAAACGAAACAGATGTATGTGTAATTGCATATAATTTTAAAGAAAGTAAATAGAAATAGTCTTTATTGTTTTTCTGGAACGGGACATACCATATGTATATCGAGATAAGGTTTCCGCGCAAACGCAGCTGGGCACTGTTCACATTGAAAAGGCCGTTCCTGAACTGTTCCACGTCCAATACCATACAAAACAATAATTTATTGTAAATTTCTCTTGTTTCATTAATAATTGATTAAACTAATCCTATAAATTTCGTTTAATGCATTTTTGATGAGAAAAATGAATGTAGATGTGAAATAAATAATTTTTTAATCGTTTTTGAAACCAAATTGTTCGATCAAATATGAGAGCAATGGTAAGAGCTATTTGAAAAATAGAAGAAATGTGGGAAATTCATTCATATCCACACTAGGGTGCATCGATTTGTGGCAGCCTAACTGCAAGCTAGTTTTAATATTTGCTCATGCACAGTCTTGCCATATGCAACGACTTAAAATAGACACTTTCTGTCAAACGTAGAAGTGCGGCGAATACACAAACGAGTTTGTGACAATGAACAATTAACTCACTGACCGTCGTACAAGTAACATCTCCGACTGAATTCGCACGCTACTCACCGTACAAAATTGTAATCAACCACGACCCGAATTTAATAATTAAAATTTATACTTTTATTATTTTATTTAAAAAGTGGTGTTTTCATTTATTCTATTTAAACAACCCACAGATTTTTTATTTTTGAAAATGTAGAAAACCCTTAGTGCGGATTTTGTATGCCTGGTTCAGAGTAACAACTTTTGTTCTGGCTCTTTGGCCGACACCCTCCTCATTTTCACCCCGCTCGATTTAAAGTTCGGAATTTTTCGAATGAATTTTTTTCAATAAATTTGTATGAAAGTGAATTGGTTTTAGTATGGTAGTAGATTAGGGTGGCCCAAAAAAAAGTATTTAATTTTTAACATTCCAGGCCGACTTTAGCATATTTGAGGCCTAAAAACACGATGTGGACCATTGGTTTGTTCAAGTAGGGAACCATGGCGCTACAAATTCATTGGGAAGATATCTCGATGGACCCATTTTGGTGTATTTTAAACGATTTTTATTTCCCAAAAAAATTATGAAAAAAATACGTAGTGGGGAGTTTTTGGGTGCGAGAAAACCGAATCTGGCGTTATTATTGTGATACGAATTTGAAGCAATTTTAAAGTCAAGAAAAAATGTATTTCCACTCTCAAAAATACGTAGTGGGAAGTTTTTCGGTACGATAAAACCGACTATGATGTTAGTTTCATGATACAATAAATTTTTGATATAGTTTTCATACAAAAATCTGAAAAAATCACCAAAAATGTGGATTTTGTATGGGAGATATACCTGTATGAAAACGCAATGACGTGAAACTTTGCGCAGCTTTCTTTTTCCAAAAAAAAAATGATATTCTGAGAGTTTGAAGAAATTTGAATCAAAACTAGGCACACTTCCCTTGCTAAATTTTCGTTTTTAAAAAAAAAATGTATGGGAGGTATCCTTGTTTTTTGCTCAATTGTCTTCAAACTCTCAGAATGTTATTTTCTTGTGAAAATAATAGCCTGTGCAAAGTTTCACGTCATTACGATGTCATACAGGCTTAGCTCCCATACAAAAGTTCATATTTTTGGTGATTTTTTCACATTTTTGTATGAAAAATGTGTTAACCATTGATCGTATCGCAAAAATAACGCCAGATTCGGTTTTCTCGAAATAAAAATCGTTCAAAATGGGTCCATCGAGGTATCTTCCCAATGAATTTGTAACGCCATGGTTCCCTACTTGAACAAACCAATGGTCCACATCGTGTTTTTAGGCCTCAAATATGCTAAAACCGGCCTGGAATGTTAAAAATTAAATACTTTTTTTTGGGCCACCCTATTGTAGATAGTTTTAAAGGAGCGCTGTAAGATATGCCCATCACAAAAATTCACTTTTGATTTTTTAGGAAAAAAATTGCAACGAAATATTTTTTCGCCCATCGATTTTCAAAAAAGTCATCCAAAACATATGCTTCCGTCAAAATTTTTGCTCAAAATTCATGAATTTTTGAATTCCGCATGCCACAAAACTTTTTCGTGCTAACTTATCTTGAGAACTCATTCGTCAATCAGAGCATTTCAATCGTCAATCAGGGTTTCATACAAAATCTGAAAGTTTTCTCTTAAATTTTCACACATCGACTTGAAATTTTACACGGAGCTGGGATTTGATGAAAAATGACCAAAGCCAAAAAATAATTTCATTCTGTTGTTGTCTTGTTGACTAGAATTGTGTTTAGTATATGTCAACAAAATGAATTTATATTTTTTCATTCGGAACCATTACACTAAACACATCCTGTTTATATTCTGGTATTAACTAGTGATTATGATGTACCTTTAGTCACGTATTCATAATTTTCATTTTTGTCACTTTTTGCACTTTGTTACTCCTTCAAAATGTGATCCTAGCAAAATATTGCCCTGGAAATTATATTTTTGTCAAATTTTCTAATTTTTTTTGTGTATTTTGGCGTTAATTTATTTTAAAATACAATATGACAACCTTCTTTTTTATTTTCTGATCGAATAGGTGTTGTTAAATTTGAAAATTTAGTTGAAGTTATTTAAGTTGGCCAAAATTACAATTTTTTTAGCCAAATTGTTATTTTTTATCAGTTTGAGGTGAAAAATGTCCGTGATCTTGACTAAATAAAAATTGAAATCTTTTTAATCATGTAAATCTTGGGGATTTATATTCATTTTGGGTCAAAAAATTCTCAAACTACGTAAAATTTCTATAGAGACGTCCAAAAATATCTATAGAAAATCCATCGTGGAGACGTTATATTGTATTTTAAAACAAATTAACGTCAATATACACAAAAAAAATTTAGAAAATTTGACAAAAATATTATTTCCAGCATACGTTCTCAGCAGGGGTCCGAGGGGTCCGATTACCCCCCTCCCCTGACGAAGTGTTACCCCTTCAAAATTTCCAAAGAATTCTTTCAATTTTTGGATTTTGGCCAAAAAAGTGATGATCTCTTCTTTTTTTGCTTTTCATTTTTGGCGTGTACTAAAATTCTTTCAATTTGCTTTTTCACCAAAAAAGTTTTTTGTATGCCAAATAAATGTAATTAAATTCTTTTCGATATGACTAGATTTCAAATTTCACACAAATTATAATTCCATGCAAAATCCATTTGATGTAAATAAAATAATTCCAAGCAATTTGGCCATCATAATCTAATCCTTGAACTATATTATAGTACAGATATTTTTAGTAAGTTCATCGAATTGGTAGTTAACTATTCTACTAATTGGTATCTAATTGGGAGTAAACCCTTAAGAAAAATATCTTTCCTCAATCGAATGATAAAAGTGAGTGAAAGATTGATTTTTTAAAATATACCAAATATATACCAAGTGATTAAACAAATTCAGTTTATTTATCAAGAGAAATAATATTTTTCCTTTTCAAATTCAGATTTTACGTAGGCTGCTACTTATATATTGAGAATAGCAAACACAGATAAACATTATTATTGAAAATGACTTAATTGTTTTTCAAAATACTCTCCGTGATGATCGATACACTTTTGCATTCGATGAAACCATTTGTCATATTATTCATGCCACTCCGAAACTGATATCTCCAAAAATGTGTTTTGAACGCATCAACTGCTTCTTCGGGCGTCAAAAAACTTTGACCACGTAGTTTTTTCTTCACGCTCGGGAACAAAAAGAAGTCATTGGGTGCCAAATCAGGACTGTACTGCGGATGACCCATCAGTTCGATGTTTTGACTGGTCAAAAATTGAGTTGTTAGATTAGATGTGTGAGAGCTCGCATTATCGTGATGAAGAATTACTCTGCGCCAGCGGTTGTTTTTTCTTAATTCACCAAACACTTTTGGCAAACAACAACACTTTTGGCAAACATTGGTGGTGTACCAATCAGAATTGACCGTTCTACGATCCTCTAGTGGAACGGTTGCCACATGTCCACTTATCGCGAAAAAACAGGCGACCATTTGCTTTGCAACACTTCGAGCTTGAACAACTTTTGTTGGGTTATCTTCATTTTGAAAGACCCATACAGTCGACTGCTGTTTTGTTTCTGGCTCATACGCATAGATCCATGATTCGTCACCTGTCACGATTTTATACACTAAATTTGATGCACCTCGATTGAATTTATTGAGCATTTCTTTACACCAATTCACACGAGCAATTTTTTGCTCATCGGTCAATTTATGCGGGATCCAACGCGAGCAAATTTTTTTTACGGCCAAATGTTCATGTTAAATCGTGTATATGCTTTTAACGGAAATGCCTCAATCTCACGGTATGTCACATGACGATCTTCCATTATCATGTTTCTGACAGCATCGATGTTTTGTGGAACAACAACTGATTTTGGACGACCTTCATGGGGATCGTCTTTGAGCGAACGCCGGCCACGATTGAATTCAGTAAACCAGCGATATACAGTGGCCTTGGATGGAGCTTCATCACCAAAAGTTGAATGGATTTCATCGACGCACTGTTGTTGAGATAATACTCGTCGAAAGTTGTAAAAAATTATCGCACGGAAATTTTCACGTGATAATTTCATTTTTTTGTTGAGACGCAATTTAGATGTTACTGTAAACAATACAAATAGCGATCGTATGACAAAACGTTCTGGGGATATTTATGCTAAAAAATGTCAATCTTAACGAATATGACAATGGTTTGCATCTAGCAACGTCGGTGTTGCCAATTCTCAATATATAAGTAACAGCCCTCGTATTTAATCCACTTTCCAATGTTCATTTTAAATGGTCTTTAAACAAACAATGGAAGAAAATTACCACAAATTACCGCTTGCTTTTCGATGAACTGTGGAGCAAGCATGTCCTGAATTTCTTCGTCCAGAAAATTGGCCAGCTCGCGAGGGCATGGGGAACGCATTCAATCATCTCATCACTCAGTACATAACAAACGTGAAAAATAACATCAGAGTATGGGCATTCAGTCGCATCAAGAAATTTTTCACGCTAAAGCGCTATGAACTGAATTTGAATCGACATATAGATGTGCCAAATCCGATATGTTAATACATTTTGTATTATGATAATATTTATTAGGATGCTATTAACTATAAACAACCAATCATACTACGCATATTAACATGAGTAGTAGTATTAGGATCGATGTTAATAGCGAGTAGTAGTATGTTTATTATCTATTAAGATGCCAAAGTTAATACGCGCCATTTGCAATTTTTCGTAAACAAACAATATTTTGACCGATTCAATTTTTATTACATTTTTTTCTTATTTGTAATTTTTATTGATTTTTTTAATTTTTTATGAATTTTATTGGAATTTATTATTTATTAGAAAATTATTTTCGATTTTTTAAGAAGAAATTTATTTTGTTTTTGTTCGGTAAACAACGATTTATACAAACTGTGGTTCGTACGTCACAGCTATGCTTAACATACAGAATTGACAAAATGCACCTTACGTCAAACGTAAAAAAGAGCGCGTTCAATACTTCATGTCATTAGAGAACCACTTGAAAAGAATAAAATCAATATACTATTATTATTTATTCATTTTTTCTTCTTAAAAAAAAACGAAAATAATTTTCTAATAAATAATAAATTCCAATAAAATTCATAAAAAATTAAAATATTCAATAAAAATTACAAATAAGAAAAAAATGTGATAAAAATTGAATCGGTCAAAATATTGTTTGTTTACGAAAAATTGCAAATGGCGCGTATTAACTTCGGCATCTTAATAGATAATAAACATACTACTACTCGCTATTAACATCGATCCTAATACTACTACTCATGTTAATATGCGTAGTATGATTGGTTGTTAATAGTTAATAAAGGATTTTTCGTATTTAGTAATAAGATATGTTAATATTTCTGTGTTAATAGGACATCTATAAATCGACAAGGAAACCTCATCACTGAATTGAATGTGAAACGTGCGACGAAGATCGTAATGTTCCAGAGAAGAGTCGAGAGAAACGCGAACATCGATCTTCTATTAAACGAAGCAGCAGGCATTGGATTGCCTTCGTGATCGCTGGTTCCAAACCATATTTATAAACATTCAGCAACAAATTTTCGATTTTCACGCGAAATATGAAATGTTGAAACAACGCTGGTTCTAATATCGACGCGATCCGAACAACAATGTCATGCCGACCACTCCACTCCCGCCAAAAATAAAGAATTTCTTTCCACGATATGAAACATATCCGCATCGATATCCATCTTTTTTATTTGATTGTGAGCAAATTTGGAGCATTGAAATTGGCAAAAGGAAAACGCGGTCAGCTAATAAACATTAAAAAAACTGTTTAACCGTTTAACTGTTTAATTTAATATTTAACCAGCCGAAAATTTCGAAACTTGGAAATGGTAAGGAATTCGATTTTGCTGTGGCAACCGATAGTGTGGCAGTTTCGTTATGTTTCGTGAAGACTGAACGCAATACACCGGAACTTGATGACAACACCATCAGAGAGAAGTACAATAATTTTGAGTTTGATTATGTGCTTGGATCGATCCAGGAGTTCGTACATGGAACGCTACCGTTCGCAAACACGTTCGATCCGGCAACGAGGTAAGACACAATAAATCCATTGTTTATTTATCATTTGTTTACCTCTATGATTTTTTGTTCTTAAATCTCAGAAAAACATCACAATTGATGGTCCAAAATACCATTTCAAAGCGAAATATGGCAAACGTAAGCGTAAATCCGATCAATGGACTGAACTGTTGCAAAAACAACGGGAGCTTGACTATAAACGCTATGCATTTTTTCCATCACCGAAAGGACGTTCACATTGGATGTGTTACATCGCTTATTATGTGAAAATGATGAAACCAGCTACGAAAGTTCATTCGACTCCGTCTCGATAAATACATCGAAGAGAATCGGGCCAGTGACAAAATCGCGGCATCACTGACGAAAAAAAAGTCGGCGCTCGTTTTTATTGGTGCAGCTCAAATAGCTCCAAACTCACCAATTGGTATTAAAAAGCGATTGCGATGCCCGGGATTACGACGACTAATGAACAGTTTCAAGAAGTTGGGAAATTGTATCGTACGATTGGTCGACGAATACAATACATCGCATACTTGTGCAAAATGTCGACGAACCAAATGCGATCGATACAAAGTTTGTCAGCATTGTATTCCAAGTGAAGATGAGTCATCGCAATGGAATTTACCGAACGTGATTATCACCATGAAAAGCAACCGAGTGTACCAACAATTGCGTAAATATGCAGTTGATTTTGTTAATCGATTGAATGCAGCCAACCCAGATCATATTCCAATGGATTCAGATGGTTTGGTGTCAAAACTTCAAGTATGTTTCAAAAATTGGCAACTAAACACTGGCATTTGGAAAGATGATCGAGCTCCATTTCAATTGAAAACTGTTTGGCACCGGG
>NW_022201032.1:0-7156 GCF_009176525.2 Contarinia nasturtii
ATGAAACCCCATTGTCTTATATATGTTTTTGAAAAAACTTAAATAGTCGCCTACGTATCATTGAAACGACAATGTATATTGTATATTCATGGTGCGTCGTTCAAATAAATTAATAATAAGGCAGCCGGCAAATTTTAAACAAAAATGACGAATGTTACACAAAAGTGACAAGTGTTACACACGCGTGTGACAAATGTTACACATGCGTGTGACAAATGTTACACAAAGTATCAAAATAGCAAAATAAATGAAATAACGATGTTTGGATTCAAATTTTTATTTTTATTTCAATTTGAAGCAACGAAACAATTTTGACACTTTTTACATGACAAATGTTACACCAAAGTGATAAATGTTACACAAAGTATCATTCTGAACAAATTTGTAGTACATTATTTTTTGATCCGACCAAATTTTGACATGGTGGGGTACTCCCCTACCCCTATTACCCTGATTGAGCACCCCCTATTTTCACAAACTTATTCTTTCGGCACTTTATATCGATCCATATAGGTGTGTAGTAGGGTGTGACATTTTTCAAACATTTTAACGGCGAGGGTAATAACCATGGCTATATGATCTCTTGATCACGAATCAAGCGTTTTTTTTTAGGCGAAAAAAATATAAACTGAGATGTCACGGGTCAACGGCGAAGCAAGGGTATGGCATGCTATATAAAATGTTAGCGAACAAAAACCTTACAAATTTGTCGGAGTAAACCTTATAATTCTATGAACAAAATTACACAAATATGAGATAGTCAATACGAAATTTGTAATTCATATTCTATCCGAGAGATGGCGTTAGTAATTCATATTCTATCCTTATGACTCAACTGGGCGTTTAGGTTTCTTCTAATGAAAGTTACGCATATCAATGTAATTTCCATTGGCATATAGTTTTGGCCGCCCTGAATGACCCAATTAATAAAAACCGTATTTAAATGACTGCACCGTACAGCGTATCTTCGCCTGGTGGTTTATTTTAATAAATAAATAAATTTATATATGTACAATTTTAAATTTCATTTAGTAGTTGAGAATATGATTTAAATTTAAAATTATCATATAAGCTATTTATGTTATACATTATTAATTTTTGGCAATTTCTCAATTATTCTTTTTTTTTAATTCTTTGCTTAATTGTATTAAGATTTACATTCAAATCAATTAATTTAATATCACTGTTTCTTAATGTTTTGCGATAGACTTCATTGAAAGTAGTAAGCATGTAATTAATTGGTTCATATAATAATAATAACTGAACCGAAAAGCGTTCCTTCGCCTTGGTGGTTTATTGAAAATAATTTAATTAAATAAATATAATATAATATAATACAATTTGATTTTTATCAAGCATTTTTGAGAGAGAAAATGAAAAATTATGGCTTCTCTCATGTATAAATTTCATAAAATAATTTTTCAACTGCTTAAAATTTCTATAATCCATAACAAAAATTTTGTATTTATCTGTTTTGCCTTAAATAATTCTCTATTCTCAGTTTGATCGTTGATAAATTAACTTCTAAATCAATTATATTTTTATCACTGTTTGGCATTTTTTTGGTATAAAAATCGTTGAATGATGTAAGCATATAATTCAATGGCTCATATTTTGTGTAATCAGTTCTCCTTATTGGTAAATCAAATAGTGGTGTTGCTCTGCTATCATGTGCTGAATCATAATATTTCATACTGTTTGAAACATAAGTTGACTTTAAATCTCCGTGAATAATTTTGAAAATAAAAGACACTTGCACCATCTTGCGTATCTTCTCAAGAGTAATCATTTGCAGAAATAGTAGTCTATGTTCGTATTTTGGCAGTCTAAAATCGTTCCAGGCCATTCTCCTCAGTGCATACAATAGAAATTGCTTTTGTATTGACTCTATTTTTTACACATATTGTCGTAGTTTGGATTCCATATTTCAGATCCATACTCAATAATCGGTAATATAAATGTAAAGTAAAGGCGTTTTAACGTCCATGGGTCGACAAAATCCTTGCTGTTTAATTCTAACCAAGCCAATCTTGATTTTGCCTTAGCAACAACATGCTCGATGTGTGATTTGAAATTCATCTTCACATCAAGCAATACTCCCAGTCCTTCATTACTTCAACTCTTTCAATTTGCACGCCATCTACGTTGTAATTATATTCATATTTCAGCAATCTACGATGATATGATATTAGTTTTGTTTTGTTAACGTTTAACTTTAATAAATTGCGTCCATAGTAATCTGCTACACGATCCAAATCCCTTTGAAGATGAATACAGTCATCTTCTGATTTTATACATTTTGAAATTTTGGTATCATCAGCGAACGAAAAGATGCATGAATCGGTCACGATGAAAGGTAGATCAATTACAAACATGATGAACAAAGTTGCACCAATTGAATAACCTAGACCAGTACCAGAAGTTACTTCTATTGGGTCTGATTTGGTATCTGATATCTTGACTATTTGTCTGCGAACATACAAATACTATTCGATCCATTTTAACAGCTGTGTATTCAATCCCATGATGTTTAGTTTCTGAATTAGTAATTTTATATTCACAGAATCAAAAGCCTTTGCGATGTCCAAATATATGGTGTCTGTTTGATGTCCCTTTCCCATGTTGATTATCGTATTCGATGTAAATTCTGCCAAGTTCGTTATCGTTGACCTATTTTTGATGAACCCATGCTGACTTTCGTGTACTATGTTCTTAAGATAATGATTGAGATGGTTTGTGACGATCGAATCTAGAACACCACGGTAATTTTGAACGTTGTTTCTGTCACCGTTTTTGTAAACCGGTCTGACAAAAGTCGTTCTCCAAATCTGTGGTACAGTGCATGTTTCAAGAAATTCTCTTAACAATGTTGTGATTGGCCCCTGCAATGAAACCAAACAATGCTTGATAAATCAATTTGGACTACTGACTAGATCATCCGGGAGCATGTCAATTTGTTGTCCAACAAGCTCCTTAGTTATTTCAATCGGTGATATTTCAGCACAGATGTCGTGAATATTTTCAATCTCCGTAGACTGTATCGTATGGCAACACTGCCATACAAGTATTTTAATTTGCCGTGACACTTGGTCATTTTGACAGTTTGTATAGTAGTAGTAGTATAAATTTGATGTTCAAAGCGAACGGATGATCGGAAGGAAAAGAGGAATAAATGTGGAGTTTTTTATTGTATTTTATCCACAGTAAAAAATACTTGTTTTTTATTTGTAGTTTTAGCTTTGGACCCCAACATTATGGTCCTTCGAATCGGAATATCAGACGAAACAAATGGTACATTTTTATGGGGACATTTTGGATTTATGAATTTGGAATCTAGTTCAAGTAAACCTGAATGAAGTTTTACATTTAGAATTATTGGAAAGGAAATTTGTGAACAATTTTTCACCTTCAAAAATATAATTTTTGGAAATTGGATTGTGGGAAAATTCTGAATTCAAAATAGGAATGAATGATCTTTGAATTCAGTAATTAGAACGGAAATTGGTTGTATTCTTGCACAATACAATTTTAACAGGAAATTATGCTGGAGGACAGCAGGATACGTAAAATTATAATTTGAATATTCATCGCGGAACCCATCTCCTTGGAAAATATTAAAACAGGTGAACCAGTCGCTGATTTATCACAAGGGAATGGCAAATAAATTACACGTCATTTATTTGCAATGGTACAAACAGTCATTAAATACGTAATAGTGGATCATTGGAACTGTAATGACCACTAATATGCTTAGAAGCAGGATCATTTCGGACTTTGATGTATCATTCGACAATAGATAAGGCAGAAATTCACATATACAAAGGAAGAGTAGGAAAAAGATCATCTCACGATCAGAAGTTGTTTTTAGGACGTGTTTGGCACAATTGATGGAGGAAAAATGGATTATAGAAATGTTATGGATTATAGAAATTTTAAGCAGTTGAAAAATTAATTTATGAAATTTATATTATTTACATGAGAGGAGCTATAATTTTTCATTTTTTCTCTCAAAAATGCTTGATAAAAATCAAATTTTATTATATTATATTTATTTAATGAAATTATTTTCAATAAACCACCAAGGCGAAGGAACGCTGTTTGGTGCAGTTACTATTATTAAAAGTAGCTTCAACATCAGTCATTTTGGAGAAGACCAGATCAGTGTGACAATTGGAATTGATTTGACAGAGGAACAATGGAGTAAGATATTAATATAGTATTGCCTTGCAGCCAATGGAATGTGATGAAGGGAATCGGCGGGTAAATGGAAAATACGACTAAAGGTCCTTCACGTTCAAGGTGGATTATAGAGCTAATCAAAAGGACTTGAATTGCAACGGAATGATCGCCAATTTAATTGAACTGAATGGAAAAGTATTCATTTAATTGCAACACTATCGACACTCAATTGCACTGCACTCGCTAAAATTCATCGTAATAATTTCGTATGAAATAGTCGGAGTAATTTCACATTAACTGGAATAATACACACTTAATTAGGAATCAGAACATTTTTAAATTGAAATTACTATGAAACTATTTCAATTTACAACTGGGATACACTCATACGTAAAGTTCAATGAAAAATTAAAGAAGAAAAAGTGGTGATTCAATTGAATTCAGAAGTAAGATAGAATAAAAGGATTATTTTATGGACTTAATTTTGGAGGCATTTATTGAATTGCGTTAAATTATTGAATGAAACGACAAGGAATAAATCGTTCAGGAAAAAAACCAAATTGAAGTATCAGATTCGAAAGTAAATGATCCAGCATAGGAAAAGGAATTAAAATGGATTGTTTGGACTCATTACTCATTAAGTCGAAATGGAAGAAATTGGAATTAATGCTGGAAGAAAACTAATTCACTAACAAAATGAACTGGATTCAACGCTTTGCCGTTTTTATTTGGCAAAAATGTATCTCTTCGTATGCCTTGGTATTATATGGAACGTAACGAAAGTTTGGAGATAATTGACGGAATTTGCCTAAGCATTGTCAATAGTAACCCATAATGTCATCTACAACAATCCAACAACCATTAGTGGACCCAGGAAATTGGAATCTAAGATAATTTGTAGCTTTTGGAGAAGGATTTTCAAAATTGGATTTAGCACCACCGATAATGTAACAGATTGTTGGATCAAAGTTGAAAACGGAGTCAATGAACAAATAATTCATCTATATTTGGAGGTGTTTGACAGTTGACTTTGACAGTTTGATTTTTTTTTATTTTCTCTGATAAATTAACATAAACATAAAATAATAATATAAACAGACAAAAAAAAATAAAAACAAGTAAATAAAATTAAAAAAACAATAAATGGTGCACAAGGGGAAATTGAAGTTTTCCTATAAAAATAAATTTGAATAGGAAAAAAAACAAAAATCAAAAAGTAGTTACGTACACAGTGTCAAAATAATGAACAACAAACACATTTGCAGTGAAAAAAAGTGTACCGGCACTCGTTTTGGTGGTCAATTTTGCAACCAATGCAAATCAAAAATATATTTTGAGTGCATGACAACACCATATGCAACAAAATTATTGAAAGCATTTGGCCTCATAAAATATGACGAGGATAAAAAACTATTTTACACCGGTGAAGATAAATGTATACAAATACATACATTGTTTGATAGCATATCACCATTCACATACACATGTAATGCATGCATTGATAGTGAAAATGGGCGGGAAACCAACAAAAAATCAAAATTAGTGAAACCCGTTGATGGAAAAATTATTGATGTTGTTCAGAATGAACTGAAATCAATAATTGAACTCAATAAATTTGGTAATGACACACAAAATGTCATAACAATTGATTCTCTAAGTCAATTGAACGATGATGATCAAGCCGGCTATGAATCAAATGCGACCGATGATACCGTGAAAGAAAAATCGAGTGGAGAAAATGAAACGAAAAAGAAAAAGAAAAAGAAGAAGAAGAAGGAAAAAGAACAAAACAACACAAATACAGGCACAAACACACAGCATGAACGAAGACGAGAAGAGCACCAACAACAACAACAACAACAACATCAAAGTGACCATTTACAGGGTGGTCAGTCAAATGTGCATCGACGTCAGGGTGGTACGCAAACATCAAGCCAAGGAATGGGATATCTTCGGGTACAACGACAACCATTTTATGGCGAATTTGGATCGAGCCGCCGTTGGGATAATAGTCCACAATTTCATCAAAATATGGTCAATAGGTCTTTCCAAAGACTGAATTATGTGGACAATCGACGATTATGAGAGAAGATATGAGGATTTTCAACAGGCTCGTCTCTCACATCGGCCGCCGGCTCAGCGATGGCAACGGTGGCGAAACCAATAAATCTCAGCACAAGCTTATCTGCGCATGAAAAATACTCTACGCAGATAAACATCCATTCACAAAATGTGAATGGTTTAAGAACAAAAATATCGGAGTTTGCAGCTGAGATAATGGTTCAACAATCGTCGATTTACATGCTACGCGAAACTCATTTGAGTGATGCAATCAATTCTGTCGACGTTTTTCCACCAATGTACGAGGTCAATCGATGTGACCGTTCATCACTCACAGAAAAGGACCAAATATATCAAAAGGAACACGGTGGTGGAGTTTTGGTTGCTGTCAACAACAAATTGAAGTCAGTTTGCTTCGGAACGGGTGACCATTTCGGAGCTGAACAAATTTGGGTAAAGGTAGCCGGCATGAAAAGGAACATCTTTTTGGTTGAATTATATATTCGACCAGATTCAACACTCAAGGTGTATGAAAACAACATGTATGCCTTGAAAAAAGTCGCATCGAAATTGAATACAAATGATGTTTTGATTGTGTCCGGTGATTTCAATCTGCCAAGATTGATTTGGTTTGTTGATGAAGATGAGGACCCTGACATAGCAATTGCTATCAATGCAGCCAGTGAAAAAGAGAAGATAGTGCTGGATACTTGCTATGAACTGGGACTTCACCAGATTAACAAGAACTACAACCAAAATGGTCGAATGCTTTTTTGATCTGGACAAATGATGTTGAGTTGCTTCAAAGCTCCATAAACGAATTTCATTTGTTGAATTTTGAAAAGCATCATAATGCTATACGATACGAATATTAGTATACGATATAAAGAGCCAATCATAAAGACAACTGAAACAA
>NW_022201033.1:0-3106 GCF_009176525.2 Contarinia nasturtii
TAAAAACGTATGAGCGCACGTACCAGTCGGTTTTGCGTATAGCGTCGGCTGATATTTTCTTACTGTGCAAGAAGGAAGTTTAATTAGTCGAATGCTTGAATTCGTATCAAGCTTCACATTTTATCTAAAGGGTGTACGCATTTTTGTGCATTTACGCAATTACTTTTTTTATGTTTCGAAAGACGAAATTGGCATTTTTTTCGGTTTACATTAGCCACTAAAATATGAAAACATAAAATCAAAAAAGAATAAAACCTTCACATTGGTATTGTAGTTCTCTCCAGAGAGAATCATTTAAAATATATGCATGATTTAACCAATATTTACGGGAAACAGAGAAAAAACATAATATTTGCGAATT
Organism: Contarinia nasturtii; assembly: GCF_009176525.2. NCBI lineage: Eukaryota > Metazoa > Arthropoda > Insecta > Diptera > Cecidomyiidae > Contarinia > Contarinia nasturtii. The sequence goes on from NW_022201033.1 coordinate 362, forward strand.
TCTTTTCTTAGTTTTTTCCATTCGTTTCCTCTTTTTTTTGCTTCAAACCACGTCAGATTGCTGCTATCTTCAGCTAACGTGTAGACATTTCTTTTCGCTATTTGTTTGCGTCGTTGTATACTCTTCACGATAAAAAATGCCGTTCTTTTGCATAATGCCAAAAATTTACATACATTTTCCTTTGTGTATTGTATGGCGTAATTGGAATGGGTGAGAAGAAGCGTGGAGGCAATTTAAGCAGCCGCCGACAAAAAAGCACGCGCGCACATACATACATAGATACACACATTCACACACACAAACAACCAGCAATATAATGGCATAAATCGAGGAAAATAAGTGTACCCCCATTCCATGAATTTCCGTTCCAATCAAAATACATAAAAGACTTTACTCGTTTTATTCTTTCAATATGAGCAAAACATTGAGGCGCGAGTAAACGAACGAATGAATGGCTCACCCTGCACAACAGAACACAACACACACGACATGCTTCGCAAAATATAAATCGCAAGAAGAAGAAGTGGTGAAAAATATGTGTTTTCGTATGCATATGATACCGAAAGATATTTACTTATTAATTTAAACAAAATTAGAAGCATTTGGTCGTTCGTTTGCAATGAAAAGTATCTCATGTTGAATTTTTTTATCATTTTGACAGCATTTTTAAAGGCCGACCATAAGCTTCGGCTGTTCAAAGAAAAGACCAAACATTTGCCTGTGCGATTTTTTTTATTATGCATGTTTTCATTATGTCTTGAAACAATCTCCAAACTTCACTTTGGGTCTCCCATTTCATTTTCCATTGCTTCCGTTTGTGTGTGTGTGTGTGTCTTTTCTCATATTGCCATCGACGGGGATCGTTTGCTTGTTGTTTAATCTCTCGCACTCGTTCGCTCGTTTGCTTCGTTGCTGTTGGTCGCTTTTTATCACAATATTTGGTGTATGCGATTTTGCATCACATACACAATATTATTTGGCCTTTCTTGACTCAACGTGTCTCTATATCTTTTACTCCGCACACAAAATGTATTGTGTGCGCTATTATATGGTGGTTGGTGTGTTGTGTCGAGCGCTCGCGCTCGCTCATTTTGGTTTTTACTTTTCCCATTTATTTTTAAATTAAACTTTAATGTTTGATTATGTATGTATTTATTCGTCGGAATAACATTTTTAATGAAACTTTTTAATATTTTATAATGCTCGAAATAATTTTTCTCTCGTTTTCTACTCCACATACCGCATACATATAGTACACAGTGTGTGTGCACATTGTATGTATGGGGTGTGTATTCTCTGTGATGCGTTTTTTTCAGCATATATGTACACACACATCTCTGTGTACATTAGGGTGTTTCCACATGAAAAATATTAAAAAGTGGCTATTATCATTCTGAAGAGCGTTAAATTCTGTATAAGATGATTTGATTCTTGATACTGATTGGTTGCCGATGTCACTTCCTAGACTAAAAACACATTTGTAAATTGATTTCATGTCGCATTCACGCCAAAATCTGTAATTGATGAAAATATAAGATTGAACAAAATTAAAAACATGAAAAATAATTTTAATATCAAAATATTTGCCTAAATATTAATAAAAGTAACACAAAAACTCACAATTTTACCACAATAAACCAAAACAATGCAAATTCGCCAATTCATTTGACAGAATGACATTTGAAGCGTGATTCGCTCACGCATGACAAATGACAGGTTATGTGTCAAATGAATTGGCAATTTTGCATTGTTTTGATTTATTGTGGTAAAATTGTTAGTTTTTGTGTTACTTTTTAAATATTTAAGCAATAATATTGACATTAAAATTATTTTTCATGTTTTTAATTTTTTTCAATCTTAAAATTTCATTATTTACAGATTCTGGCGTGAATGCGACATGAAATCAATTTACAAATGTGTTTTTAGTCCAGGAAGTGACATCGGCGACCAATCAGCATCGAAAATCAAATGATCTTATACAGAATTTTACGCTCTTCAAAATGATGCTAGCCACTTTTTGATATTTTCTATGTGGAAACACCCTAGTGTACATCTATCGATACAACAAAAGTGGCAGAATCGAAAGATCTTGATTTTTTTAATATGTATATTGGATGAGTTGTTGTCGCGTTTGCATGGAGTATGGAAATGCACTGCATACTAAATTACATAAGGATCTGTTTAGTCAAAGAGAGATAGAGAGAGAGAGAGAAAATGGATTTTCTTTTAAATTTTAATATATACGAAAAAACGTAGACATAATTGAACGAAGCAAAATGAAACGAACGAAGCCAAATAACAAGAGAAAATTAATCAACAAACTTTCGTAAATATGATTGAATTTCGGGTTCGTTCATTGATGTTGGTGGCATGTGTCTTTTAATTTGGTTTCGATAGCTTGGTCGTTTAAGCCAACTAATGGATAGAACTAAACTGAACATTTTCCAAAGTGATTGAACCAATAAAACATTTTGCGTCAATTTTGTTTTAAATTTTTATTTGTTTTGTCTTTACAGACACCGATGGCATTCTATCCAACATGGCAAGCAGACCCATCACAAGGGTGGCAGAATCAGTTCATCCAACAGATTCCACAAAACACACCAGGAATATCAGCATTAAATTCAATCGATTTCCAACCACAAGTAAGTATTCGGTTTGGTCTGTGTGATACAGCCGACCTTTCTTTTCTTTTCTTTTTTTGTTCGTAGTTGATGGTAATATATGATGTCGATTTATTAAAAT
>NW_022201034.1:0-3777 GCF_009176525.2 Contarinia nasturtii
AAGTTTCAGCTCATTACGATATCATACAGGCATGGCTTCCATACAAAAATCCAAATTTTTTGAAATTTTTGTATGAAAAGTATGTCGAAATATATTTGTATCGCAAAACTAGCGTCATATTCGGTTTTCTCGTACCCAAAAACCGCCCAATGCATATTTTTGAGTGTTTAAGAATACATTAAATATCACTTTTGGGGGGAAAATTGAATTTTTCCCATGGATGGCCATGAGCATTACACCAGACATGACACTTTACTCTGTCAACCAAAGTCGCTCAAAATCTAATGGTTTCTATTCCTCGGCACCCCCAATCATCCTGTGAAGTCAGCTTTTGAATTACTTTTCTTGTTTGAAAGTTATCGTGTTAACAAATTTTTGCGTACAGGGTACAGCGTACAGCGTACAGGGTACCACGCACATACATTCGGACATCGAAAAAACGCTAGATTCGTGTTCCCTGGCTCCTAAAACACCCAGAAAAATCGAATGAGCAAGAGCTTATCAATGTCGAAATTTGGCGTCGAGTTTTTTCCTCTTTTTTATGATTTCATTTCATAACTCATAACATGATGACAAAGAGAGATGGTGACAGTGTATCTCATTTTATACTATAAATAGCATTGAAGCGTAACATGGCTTTGGAGTCCAATCAAGCCAATGCATCAAAAGCAGAACAATGAACGAATGCTTTCCATTTTAACATTTTATTTCGATTAATTTCATTTTTGCATATGCATGTTCTTGAAAAGTGTCGAAAGAGTGTTACTTTCAACGCCGGTAATAGCAAAACAACGAAGGAATCATACGGTTGAACAATAGAATTTTTTTTATGTATGTTCTTTTGTTCGCATTCGATGCGGGAGAAAAAATAAATGAACACATTATCTGTGTTATGCTATGAATCACAGCGCTTGTTTGTTTGTTTGGTTAGTTGTTGTTGTTGCACCTATGTTCATGAAGCTTTAACAGAAATCTTCGAAACGAACAAATAGCGAATATAATTTATTCAGTGGCACGAGTGGTGGTTCGTGATAAGCCGCACATGTCGATGTTTTGACGAAAATTATTCTTTTGAACAGGTAACACACTGACTTAATCTATTTTGATTCGGTTTACACACATCCAATTTAAGCGGTCAGCGCATTTTATTTCGCTTCGATTTGATTTCATTCATTTTTGCTTGACCTTGATTTTTCTAGATTCGTTTTAAATGTATGCTAATGAGCGATAGCTGTGTCGTTTTTTTCTCTCTCTCTCCTTTCTCGTATGAGTTTATTGATCTCATATTGCATGTTATCGTCGCCATAGCGGCGATTATATTTTTTGTTTCGATTCATTGACGACTTTATCGAAGTGAGAAAAAAAAACGAGAGCGTCCGAAACAACAAATAAAGTTGACAAATTCCAATGATCACAATTTGAACATTGTTAAAAGAGAACTCTCGGCTAGAAAATTTAATTATAAAAAATGAAGAAACGTTTTGAAGTAGAGAAAACGAGTCATTGTTACATAAATTCGATCTTCAGTTTAATTTCCTCCAGTGAAATGTTAAGCAAGCAAATCTAATGCATTCAATTTTTCTAAAAAAAAGAGAGAATTCAGTTGAATGTAAGTACTTTGGAATGTGTGAAATATAAATCGCATTCTCTACTGCCAAATACACACAAATAAGTCCATGCGTTCGAAGAGTAGCGCTATTGTTCTTATAGCTAAGTTGCTTACTCGCACTTCAATTATAGTAGATATAGAACTGGTGTGTTCAAAATCAGTATGTGTGTAATATTACCAAGCAGCCAACGCACACTAATGATTGGCAAATACGTACATATGTATAAGTGTACATTTTTTCTTACATTGCTTCACATTTTATTTCGTTGAACGTCGTTGAATTCGACAAAGTTCACACCTATAGAAGCAATACATGCTGTCTCACACTCTTGTGCTCTTCGGTGTGTTCTTTTAACGTGACGAATACTAAGATAATGCCACAATTGTGCGATACTGGCTATTTTAGCACACACACACACATGTACTTACGATGCTTCCATAATTGCATTTTACTTAAATGCTAGGGGACATTCATACTAGAAAAACTAGTGAAACTAGCAGCAACTAGCAGCGACTAGCAAGCACTAGCGTATTATAGTCCAAAGCAAATGAATTGAGGCATGTAAAATATATTGTAGCATGCGTAAGTCGCTTGCAAACGAACCAAGTGAATAGCGGAGACGCACGAAAACGAAGTGAGTGAATAGCGACAACGAACGTTGTTATCCGTTGCCGCAATACACTCACTTCGTTATCGTGCGTCTCCGCTATTCACTTGGTTCGTTTACAAGCGACTTAAGCATTACTGTTGTTTCTTTTATGTATCATACGATACGTCTAGGTAATTTCAAAACACTAGAAAAACTAGCAGCTACTAACAGCACTAGTGTACTCACTAGTAATACTAGTAAGCGATTAGCGAATACGTAAATAAAACTAGCTTATTAGAATTGCTACGAATGTCCCCTAGCTTAAATGTTTACACATGACTGTGTGTTTCAAGACTTTTTTTTGTAGTTGTGGATTATATTATGTCGAATTTCGTCATTTTTTGATATTCTATGTAATTCTCTTCGTCTCTTTTAATTTGTGTTGATGCTTTCACAAACATTGCTTTACAAAATTCACTCAAAAATTCAATTTTAAGTTCTCAGTGTGTTTTTTCCAAAAAAAAATCTTTCAGTTCCGATTGCATAATGAACATTTTTCAGCGTTTTTTTCCACCAATATAAACATTCATTTTAAATATATTGAAGTGTGCGTTGTTTTGTACTAATTTGACAAAAAATTGATATTTTTCCTTGTATTGTTTACTGAATATAAATTAGTTTCATCAGCAGAGTGTTTAATCGTGACGTGATAACTTGAGATTTCCCACTAAAACCACTCAATAAAACAAACTAAATATGGTATGTAATACGATTCATATTTTAAGCTGAACATAGTTCTATTGCTGTCTTCATTCTGTTGCAATACTTCAGCATAAATAGATGAAATTATTTTTTTTTTTAAACAAATGGCATTTTTCAGGATGGCCAAGGTGAATTTTGTTGGAAGTGTCACGAAGGAGGAATAACATTGAACTGCTCTTCCTGCATACGAACATATCACATTGACTGTGTGGAGGCCACAAATATGACCAACATCAAAATTTGGCGTTGCAAAGATTGCACCACAATGGAATCGTCAAAAGACACGTAAGACCAGTGTTTGTTTTGCTTTAAAATATTTAATGAATTGATTAATATTTAATGCGAATGTGTTTATATTTTTCAGGCCTGATGAACTGAAGCGGATACCAGTCATAATTCATGAACGGCTCAAACGTTTTGATCAAAATTTCTTTGAGCACCAAAAGAAGTCGAAACGATTGAAATCCGTGTACGAAAGTTCCTTCAATACGACCATGAATCCATTGGTGCAAAGCATAAAAGCTAAAGCAAATTGGTACCAAAATTTTAATGAGCTCCTTACTGACTTTGAGTTCATCGTACACAAGTGTGAAACGTTGTTGTCAGGTTAGTTATATTTTCAAAACAAAGGCTACTTGGACTCTCATAAATACGCATAAATAGAAACATAATATACATTTTTTTGTGGAACAATAAAATAAAAAATTAAATTTCACTTAAATTTCAGATAAACACAAGAAAACGAAATATTTAAAAGACTTGTTGGACTTTTTACTTTTCCGCACACACCTAGTGTGTAAGGTAAAGTATTGGAAT
>NW_022201035.1:0-2642 GCF_009176525.2 Contarinia nasturtii
ATAGATGGCGTTTATATAGTGTGCCCTTATTGCGCTTGACTCTCGATTTGTATGTCATCACGAATGGAAATTTTTGTGCAAATTGTGTTTGATAGTAGAGTAGGAATCCCGTTAAGTCTCCTATGTGCATTGATTGACATATTTGTTTTTGTTTATATAGCGAAACACTACACTTACACAATTGTGAGCACTATGTTGTACATAGATACACTCTAACAAGGATACATCGCAATTCAGTTTTTCCTAATAGGAGTAATTATTTTTTGCTATTACACTCCGAAGACTCCTCTATATTCCTCATTTTGACCACACTAATTTTTTTTATTTTTTTTCATATTTCTCGTTGAAAATTTGTATTCGGGAGTTTTTTGGCACGAGAAAACCGAATCTGACGTTTATTTTGCTATACAATCAAATTTTGATGCACTTCCTATACGAAAAAGAGCTAAAAAATTATGTTTTATGAAGTTGTTCAGAATGATGTGAGATTTTTTTGGGTCAGCTGCCTTCCAACTCCCTCTACCCCCTAGGTAGGTTGGAGGTCATAGCCCCTCAACCCCTGATTTTTTTTAAATCTGAAACCCAAAAGTTCGGCTTCAGCATGCCAAAAAATCTTTTGAAAATGTTTTTTCCCGATGCCCTCAGAGCCCAGTCTCTATTTAAAATCTATTGCTGTCATTATACCATATTTTATTAACTGATTATTTGATTCAATATTTTGAAGAAAAACAAATTTCAACATATATATCTATGAATTAATTTACCTCAAGTGAACCTTGATGTTACTTTTATTCAAAAATCCGCGGTTACATATATTACACCGATGTACCGGTTTCTCTTTCCCCAATAGATCGCTCATATCGTTTGTTGTTGGAAAACTCAGACTACTACCAATTGGTTCGTTCTGAGTTTGTTGTTGTTGCTGCGGCTAATATGAATGAAGAAGAGAAGATTAATTTTAACAATTCGTATTTAGTATTAACAATTCATACGGTCAAAATGTATATCTTTCCTGAGCTTTCACTGTTTGTAAGTTTTCATTGGAAAAAATAATTGAGTTTATAATTAAAACACAAGAGATTTTAATCAATGTTTATAGTCACTTGAATGTTCTAGAATAAAAACAGCATATTGAATAGTTCTAGGGAAAACAGTCTTTTTTATATAGATTTGTTGTTGTAATTCATACAAACTGCAACATCAAATCTATCTAATCTATGTAAAATTACACTCCCCGTTTTTGGAAGTATGGCCTAATGTGAAATGTGGGACCGTACTACTTAAGAAACAAACTACTCGACATCCATATTTTGAATTTCTAAGTAAATAGCCATAAACATTTCAAATAAGTTACACCTCGAAAATTGACTTTGCCAATATTTTCCTCAAATTGCCTCAACCTATGCGCTCCCACTTCAAAAAAATTGTAAATCCTATCACAGCAGACGGCGGTTCACGCGAGTGAGTCTCTATATATACACGAAATATATGAAATCCAGACATAGAAAGCCTTTGGCCACGATTGATGTATGGTTGAAAAGCCCTTGGCCCATAGATTAAGAAAAAACATAGAAATTTTAAAATGTACTAACTTAGTACTCGGAACGGACAAAAGAGGCGCGTCAGTGCTTTTCATGGACGCTCACACTCGGGCTCTGCTATTTTCGTCAAAAAATTGATATCAGAAATGTTGTTTCGTCACTCGTTCTTCACCTCGATAGAGGTTTTTTATTTGATAAATTATATACCATTCGAAAGGTAATTTTATGGAGAATCTGAAACTGTTTGTATCTTCAATAAATTTCACCTTGAAAGTTGAGTTTGACAATATTTTCACTAATTAGGCCTCAAACGTCCACTTTGGAAGTACCCTTCACAAGTTTGATTGGCCAATAAACTATAAACTGTTGGAAAAAAGATTTCGACAGCTATCACCTGGTGAAGTTTCATCAAAATGATAGAACTAGGTTGCTTGTAATAAGGCTCGAAAGTATACTTTGCCTATATTTTCCTCATATTGGCTAAATTACCTACGGCGACAAACTTCAAAAAGGCAGTAAACCCCGTAAACTATATACCGTTCGAAAAGTAATTTTATGGGGAATCTAAAAAGAGAAGAGTGTGAGAAGGAGTCGAATAAAACTATACGAAGAGTGTGAGAAGAGTGTGTACACTGTACACTCTTCATACATGGGCACGGAAAAAATTTAAGGGGGGGGGGGTCATCGGCCACGCAAAAAACCCTCGCAAATCAAGACATTTTTTGCTGCGAAAAACCTCAGCAATTTTCGATTCCCCACAAACTTGAAAAGCAAAAAAAAAAAAAGGTCTTCACTTTTTTCGCAAAAAACCCTAGCAAATCGAAAGAATTTTGGAGGGTCGTCGGGGGGTAGCTCGGACGATTTAAGGGGGGTTATCCGGGCTTACACCCCCCTGTGCCCATGTATGACACTCTTCGAAAAGTGTATTACGAGGGTCACTATTTAAGTTTTTCCAAAAACATATATAAGACAATGGGGTTTCATCGAAAATGGTTTTATTGTTTTTCAAAATATTCGCCATGATGATCAATACACTTTTGCATTCGCTCGAACGATTTGTCATAGCATTCATGCCACTCCGAAAGTGATATCTCCAAAACG
>NW_022201036.1:0-5274 GCF_009176525.2 Contarinia nasturtii
TTTTTCATGCTGATTCCGAATTTTTGGGTTTCAGGTCAAAAAAATCACATTTTAAGGGGTGGGGGGACTTGGAGGGCGGGGGTCCTAAAAAATTTCTCTCGTCATTCTGAACAACTTTGTAGTACATTATTTTTTGATCTGATGAACTTTTGAAAAATTTGGGGCACCCCCACCCCCCTGGGGAAAAATTCAAAATTCTGCTCAGATAGAAATTTTTTATTTTTTACCCCCAACATACACCCCAAAGGGTTTTTCAAAATTCCCACCCCCTAAGAGTGGCCATATTATATGCGCCACCCTGTATACACTTTTTTGTTTTGACCAAATTTTCAACCAATTGAATTTTTAATGGAATAAAATCTAAAACCCTCATTACGAAATAAAAGCATTTATTAAAATTGTATTTTTCGATTTGAAAAATATGATGACAATTTTTATTTCAATCGCATTTTCAGTAAAAACCAATTTAAAAAAAAGATTACTTTGGAAAAATGGAAAAACCACATATGAGTAATAACATGAAATCTTCCATTTAAAAATATTGAAACAAGTCATTGAATTAAAATTAATAGGAAAACAGCTTTCATTGATAATAAATCTTTATTTTTCCTTATTGTCAATTTGAATAATAATGAATAGCCAATTTCGCGGTACATTATATTTCTTACATTTCAAAATGTATTTTCAAAAAAGTTAATTAACCATTCATAAAAACTATATACTACAAGTTTCTTTCACTTTGTGAGTGCTTTTAAATAAAATTATTTTTTTTCTATTCGACTACTTCCTGGCGAATAATGATGACACCCATGATGCTTCATGGCACTTTAATACGGAAAATTGGTTTATTTGCAATACAATATGAAAAAGTTTGTTGTTTATAGTTTCGATGAAAAATATTGATTATTTATTTTTACACGAATGTATAAGTTAAAGATTTTTTTTTATAAATTTCCAAAGATCACGAATATTATAACTGATTCGTTTATTATCATGTATTCTAACTCTTAAATAAGTTTATGAAGATTGTCTTAAGTGTCTCATATAAGTGGCGAAAAACTAAGAATTTCTATCGAAGCAGAATTTTGATTTTTTTCCCGAGGTCGGCGAGAGGGTTGCAATGTATTTTAGGGGTCTAGAACGATCTTTTTCGTCGAAAGCATAAATCAACGGATGTTAGAATATTTAAAAATGTTTTCGTGGAACACAAAAAGCAGGAAAATTGGTGTTATCGGACTTTTTTTCCTACCAAATTTACTCAAAAATATCAACAATTCGACTCGAAAACACGATAGGAGAAAAAAATGTCGCAATTTCGAAAAAAAAAGAAAAAGATCAATGTTCATTACCTCCACTCCTCTCCCTGCATTTTGATCATACTACGCTCTGTGAAGGGATCCCTAAAAAAACATTGTAACCATAAAATAATGGATATTCGAAATTTTGAGCGATGGAATTTTATTTGAAAACCAACTTTAAATTTTTTTAACGTCTTAAAATTCAAATATTTGAACTGGATTCTATTGATTTTCTTCATCTTCATTTCCTCGTAATAAATTAATTTAAAAGCAGAAAAATCAAAACCTAGGGAAAGACACGAATTTTTACTATACAAAATCAGAGCATATCAAAAGCTACTAGATTCTAGTAACTAGAAGAATATTTATGAAAAAATGAACATGTCGATCGTTTTCTATTAAAACTAATGGCAATACGTTTTTATAAGGATGAAATCCGTCGTAAAGAATACATTAGCAGTGCCACATTGCCAATACTTTTTATTAACGGTACATTTTTGTAAACAAAATATTTGTGTTCAGTAAGCACAATTGATCCTATTGTATTCCTCTCTCCAGCAAATTGATAATTTTGAATAAATGATTATGATTAGAACTAATTAGTTAAGCCTTATTGGTTATAACTAACATCCTTAACTAATTATTTATAATCATTATCAGTTTTTATGATTAACTTTTTCGTCCAATTGTTCATTTCCGTCAATGTTGAAGAAATTTAAGTTCAATTCTCTTATAACTGTTGGAATCGGAAAGACTCCGGTCAGATATTGCGATATCCACAAAGATACCATTTATTATTATTAGTATTTTAACAGTGGTAGTATGTTCATTAGAGTGGTTCGATTTTGACTTTTTTTTTTTTAAATCAAAAAGTGTACCCCTAGAGAATAGTCATAGGAACAAGACTATGGCGACGAATTTGAAAAAAAAAATTTCACACCGTGGCGATTTATTTGTTTTTTTTTTTTTCAAATTTTTAACTACTTTTAAAATTCACAAAAAATTTCTTTCTACGTTGTAAAAATATGTATTGGGGATTTTTGGCACGAAGAATCAGAATATGACGTTACTTTCGCTAAACAAATAATATTTGATGTCCTTTTTCATAAAACAGTCACCCAAAATTGGGTTTTTTGTATGGGAGGTACCATTTATTCGCATTTAAATTTCTTTAAATTTGGTGATATTATTCATTTTGGCAAGAAAATAAGATTCACAAGTTCCCCGCGACCACTCAAAAAACGCTAGCAAATTTGTGGCGAAAAACCCTTGCAAATTTAAACTTTTCTCTCCACACTTCAAAAACTTGACGAGCAAAAAAAAAGGTCTTCACTTTTTTGGCGAAAATCTCTAGCAAATCCAAAGAATTTTCGGCTGCCGCCCAGGGGAGGGTTTGCTCGAACGATTTAAGAGGGGTTACCCGGGATTACAACCCCCCTGTGCCCATGTATTTGTTAGACCCATATGTACGACCAAAATAACCGTTGTCTGGGAACGGTTCCTTTTTATCTATAATTATTGGCATTGCATTCATGCCGATTCAGCGCTGGCTGTTAAGCATATAATTAATAAGCAATGAAGGTTCAGTTGAACAAAAGAGTAACAGACGTGTTTTTATTCAACCGTGTTAAATGGTGTTAGACCATGATGGGCCATGAATATTTTTCAATTTTCAGTGACTGTTGATAAATTTACTGCTAAATCAATTAAATTAGTATCACTGTTTGGAATTCTTTTAGTATAATAATCAACAACAAGGGTCCATACCCCGCTTAATTTGGTTCGAGGAATCCAAATTTGACCATATAATTAACAAATTCTGATATATGGGGGATATAATTTTTTTAGAAATAATATTTTTATACACGATAAGACATGATTAGAGACTAGGGTGGAACATTTTTGTGAATTTTGAGACGTATTTTAGTGGCCACTTGGGGAAACATGTTATATGGTCCCCAGATTCAAGATATAAAAGAATTTTCAATTTTGGGTTTCATGTAAGACAGCGACTCGAAAAGGAAAAATTGATTTTTTTGTAATTTTTAATATGAATTTTTTTTTATTTTTATTGGTCATTTTATGTTAGAATTCATCGTTTAAGTATTATTTCACCGTTTTTAGGAGGTATTTTTCATTATACCATAATTTTTCTGTACATATTTTTAAATTGAAAGAGGTTATCAATTACAAATTTTTTGTGTAAACAATCGCAAAATTTTTCTCCAAAATTATTCTATACTCATTACTTAACTTCAATTTTGCACTAAATTTTCAAAGTCTTTTTTGGTTTCGGCACGTTTGAGTATTTTTTGGCTCCTTAATTTGACATGTACAACCGAGTTTCGTTGATCTTCGCCCGAAATTTATATATATATTTGTATTTCACAAATGTTGCTCATTTGAACACCTTGAGAATTTGCTTGCTCGAATGAAATCGCCTGAATGACATCAGCAGAAGTTGGCAAACGTAAATTCATAATTTTTTTTGGTTCAAAAACCAAATATTTTGGACTTAACTTTGACGACATCTTTGATAAATGCATCGTGACTAAATAAATGTGACAAAATTGTCGTGAACAAGTGTCAAAATAACAACAATTTATCAAAATAACGGTGCATTTTTTCATTGTGAAGTTCGCAATGAGAACGCATCATGTGGATTTGCAACAGACGATTGAACAGTTGATTGTTGTGTCGACACTGTCGACTAACAAAATATCAATATAACGGAGTTGTTGACGTGGCTATGTTGATAATTCCAACAACTGTGACCGCTCCGTTTTGAGTGTTTTAGCAACAAACAATTATTCAAAAATGGGGAAAAATCAATATTTTTATATTAAAAAAAAAACATGGTACTATGAAAAATACCTCCTAAAAACGTTAAAATAATACTTAAACAATGAATTTTAACATAAAATGACCAATAAAAATTAAAAAAAAATCATATTAAAAATTACAAAAAAATCAATTTCAATTTTTCCTGTTCAAGTCGCTGTCTTATATGAAACCTAAAATTGAAAATTCTTTTATATCTTGAATCTGGAGACCATATAACATGTTTTTCCAAGTGGCCACCAAATTATGTCAAAAATGTTCCACCCTATTAGAGACTATTCCTCAATATTCCTAACCGTCCTATAAAAAATAAAATAAATAAAATGTCTTACATCCGTAAGATGAACTTTTCCGCACCGTGATCCACAACATGCATTTATTACAAATCTTTTACTCAAAGAATTCACGAGAAAACTGAACCTGACATTAGTTCTACGATACAAATAATTTTTGAAGCACTTTTCATACAAAAACTACAAAATATGGGAATTTTTGTCAGGCATGCCTATATGATATTGTAATCATGTGAAAATTTGCAGAGGTTATTTTTTTCACAAAAAGCTAACATTCCGAAAGTTTGAAGAAATTTCAATGCATATTAAGGGTACTTCCCATACAAAGTTTCGTTTTTGAGCGAAAAATCCAAAATTTTGTTCGGGAGATACCTCTAATATACGTTGAAATGTCTTCAAACTCTCGGAATGGTATTTTTGTGTGATAAAAATAACCTGTACAAAGTTTCAGCTCATTATGATATCATACAGGCATGGCTTTCATACAAAAATCCAATTCTTTTGAAATTTTCGTATGAAAAGTGTGTCGAAAGTTATTTGTATCGCAAAACTAATGTCATATTCGGTTTTCTCGTACCCAAAAACCCCCCAATACACATTTTTGAGTGTTTAAGTTTACATTAAATATCACTTTTGGAAGAAAAATTGAATTTTTCCCATGGATGACCATGGGCATCACACCAGACATGACACTTCACTCTATCAACCAAAATCGCTCAAAATCTAATGGTTTCTATTCCTCGGCACCCCCAATCATCCTGTGAAGTCAGATTTTGAATTACTTTTCTGGTTTGAAAGTTATCATGTTAACAAATTTTTGCGTACAGGGTACAGGGTACAGG
>NW_022201037.1:0-1157 GCF_009176525.2 Contarinia nasturtii
AAGATTTCACAGTTATTTATATAATTTGTTTGACAATATATTTCATCTTTCTGCAAATTTTTTGTAATTTTGCATATTAATTTTTTGAAAGTGCAGAGGTAAAATTGAAAAAAATCCAATGAAAATTTGATATTTATTTATTTTTTAAAAAATTTCTTTCACAGCTCTTCGGACCTTTGTTATACCATTGTAAATTGTTTTCAAGCCAATTTCCTTCGGTATAAGGTTTTGGAACACAACATCGTGACAAGCAAAATTTAAAGTTTTGCCTAATTTAAAGTGAAATTTAAAGATTTTAGCCATTTTCAATGCAATAAGTGTACCTCACTGAATCTAATTGTGCCATGCTTATTTGGAATTTTCATTTTCATAAAATTCACACATTTTTTGAGAAAATGATTTTACTCCAAATATTGGAATTTTAGTATGGGAGTTATACTTATTTTTTATCCGATCGTCTTGAAAATTTCAAGAAGTTTTTTTCTACTGGAAAAAATAAGGCATGCCAATTTTCAAGTAATTCCGACTGTAAACGAAAATTTCACTTTCGCAATTTTTTTTTATCGAAATATTGGAACTTTTGTATGAGAGCTATACTCATTTTTTATCCGATCGTCTGTAAAATTTCAGAAAGTTATTTTTAAATTTCGACTTTCAGTTTTTTGAAAATGTTTTCAAAATTTGGACCGTAGAATTAAATTTCAAGAAGAAAAAAATTTGAAGCTATAAGTTAACTTTTCTTACAAAATTTTACCAACCATTTTAATAAAAAACGGCGGACCTTTTTTTACATATGAACTATCCTTTTAACGATATTCGACAAACCATTTAATAAAAAAAAACTAATACTTTTAAATTTATAACTAACTCTCTCCAAATTGATTACTAACTTTTCTTTAATTTTTGACGCACTTATTTCTATTAAACTGCTAACCGGCGATGTAATATTTTACTAAGTATTTCTACATTTTCTACTAACCATTTTCTTTTTTAACTAACTGGTTTACATAATTCCCAAAAATAAATATCAAATTTTCATTGGATTTTTTTCAATTGTACCTCTGCAATTTCAAAAAATTAATATGCAAAATTACAAAAAATTTGGAGAACGATGAAATATATTGTCAAACAAATTATATAAATAACTGTGAAATCTT
>NW_022201038.1:0-4557 GCF_009176525.2 Contarinia nasturtii
GGTCGTACACTGCAAAAAATGCATCAAAATCGATTTGACGTCAATTTCCCCACACAAATTCACCACTTTTTTTTAAATATTTGGAAATAAAGAAAAATTTCTTTACCATTTTTTTGTGCATAATTTGTGCATTAAAAATCCATATCGCACCGAAATTGTGCATGCAGGGGTAGCTCAGTGGTCCACTTCACTAATATTCCCCAAAATAACTCAATGAGCGAAAATCGATTCGGATTAAATTTCTTGAAATTTCTCAGTGCTAATATGTTGTGCATCATTTGTGCATAACAAATTCACATCGCACCGAATTTGTGCATGCAGGGGTAGCTCAGTAGTCCACTTCACTGATACTTCACAAGAGTTACTAACACCGATAGTGCGAGTAAGCGTACTCGAATACTTGTTTCTGTGTAGTCGACGCTACATTCTATGTAATAAGCGTATATTTTCCACTTAGTCCGTTGCAACGGAAAACAAGTTTGCATAGAATGCAGCGCCAAATATATGTGAATTTCATTTTTTATCGTTTTTGGCAATAAATCTATGGTTTTCTTATGGCTTCTTTAATCCGAATCGATTTTCGCTCATTGTGTGATTTTAGAGAATATTAGTGAAGTGGACTACTGACTAGGGGGGAGACACCAAGAATAAATTCCGAATCCACTATATAAATTACTAATCCAGCTATTCCACTAATCCAAAAACACAAATGTGAAATCGAAACTATTTTCCCTATTCCATGCACTGTTTCCGTCAAAAATGTTAATTCTGCTATTCCGCACTGTTCCACTAATCCATCAATAAACGTCAAAAGAAATGTCAAATGGATTTGAAGTGAAAGAATTTTTGCTATTCCATGCACTGTTTCGCTATTCCACGCGAATCCATTCACAGACGTTGCTTTTTCATTGCAATTTTTCGAATCTTACACTAAAAGTCTAATCCTATTCCACGTATCTACCCCCTAGACTACTGAGCTACCCCTGCATGCACAAATTCGGTGTGATGTGGATTTGTTATGCACAAATTATGCACAAAATATTACCACTGAGAAATTTCAAAAAATTTAATCCGAATCGATTTTCGCTCATTGTCTGATTTTGGAGAATATTAGTGAAGTGGACTACTGAGCTACCCCTGCATGCACAAATTCGGTGCGATGTGGATTTGTTATGCACAAATTATGCACAAAAAAATGGTAAAGAAATTTTTTTATTTTTCCAAATATTTAAAAAAAGTGGTGAATTTGTGTGGTGAAATTGACGTCAAATCGATTTTGATGCATTTTTTGCAGTGTACGACCGATCCGAAGGCATATTTGACATGCACAAATTATGCACAAAAAAATGGCACAAAATTTTTTCCGATTTTTTGGCCATAGAAAAATGTTGAATTGCATCCAAAACCGAAATTCACCACAAAATATAAAGCTGAATAACTCATCAGCCATTTATGCACAAATTCTAAAAATGCATGCACAAATTCGCACAAATTATGCACAAAAAAATGGTATAGGTTTCAATGAGATACTCGAAAGTGACTTTCTGGAGAGTATAAGCCCATTTCTTTACACCAATTCACACGAGCCATTTTTTGATCATCGGTCAATTTATGTGGGATCCAACGCGAACAAATTTTTTTCAAGGCCAAATGTTCATGCAAAATCGTGTGTATGCTCACGGTTTGTCACATGACGATCTTCCATTATCATGTTTCTGACAGCATCGATGTATTGTGGTACAACAACTGATTTTGGACGACCTTCATTGGGCTCGTCTTTGAGCGAACCACGGCCAAGATTGAATTCATTGTACCAGCATTTCACAGTGCTGAAGGATGGTGCTTCATCGCCAAAAGTCGAAACAAGTTGATCGATACACTCTTGTAGTGATAATCCACGTCTAAAGTCGTAATAAATTATTGTACGAAAATGTTCACGAGTTAATTCCATTTTTTCGCTGCGGCGCAATTTACAAGTCACTGTAAACAATACAAATAGCGATCGTATGACAAAACGTTCTGAGGACGTATACCCTAAAAAATGTCAAACTTTTCGAATGTGACAATGGTTTGCATCATGTAACACTAAAAATACGGGCTTCTTTACTTTTCAAACTCTTTGCGATTTGACACTGTTTACATTTGAAAAATTCAATTAATTCATAATTCCCACGATGACAATTTTAAACGTTGCTCCTTATTTTTCAAATTATCTTTTAGGTCTCACAACAGGGAGATGAACTACGTAGAAAACGACATGAAGCATCAAGACCCAATCATATTCTTCTATTTACAATCATTAACCCGGTATATCCAATATCTGTGGTGAGTATTCAACTATGTGAGACTTCCAGTGTTTCAAATTTTTAAATTCCAATTCTTTCAATTACAATTATCATTAATTTATTTATTTCACCGTCTGATCACAGACTGAATGTATAGCAATTATTTTACAATATCATTTGCAATGAAACACTACCCGATCGAATTAGTTATTGTAAATTAAAATTTTGCATTATATATTGCAATTCAATAAATCACAGCGGACGGCAGTTCGCGCGGGTGACGAAACCACATGATTGTGTTGAAAAGTCGAACTCGCTATACAAGGCCTTTTGCTGCAAAAGGCTGCGGTTGATGTATGGTTGGAAAGCCCTTGGTCTATAGATCAAGAAAAATATCAAATTTTGAAAATATTAATTTAAAAATTTCATATGTATTTCCATGAAAAATCAAAATGTTTGCGTGTGTCCGCGATTTTGCGTACTCGGTTCTGATCTTTTTAAAACTAAGTGAGATTGAAGTACACAAAAAACTAAGACTTTTTTGTTCCGGCACTTTTCGATAAGGCCTCCAAAAGTCACTTTTTGAATTTTGTCCCCACGATCACCAAGGCACATCCACTTGACAATCCCCGGACATATGTATATAAGGGAAGACCGTGTAAAGTGGGCATAGTTTTGTTTTTTGGCCAAAAAATTTTCAAATATAAAAATATCGAAGAATATGATATACCGCTGGAAAGGTATTGTTTTGGGCAACAGCTTTGCAGAAGAAAAGAATTTGATATAGCTTCAAACAAAAAAATTTGTAGCGATTTTCTAGACACATAATTTTTGGTAAAAAAAAATTTCACCGTGTAAAGTAAGCAGCCGCTAAAAAGTTTTGAAAAGTACTGGAAAATTGAAAAAATGTAATTAAAACACCAAAATAAAATATTTTTGTTTATTGCGTGTTTATTTATAATTATTCAAATTATTTTTTATAAAAAATGCCAATTATTCCGAGTCAAAAATCTAAATCCGAATCACAATTTTTGCACACAAACATACTTACTCCGTTCAAATCAACACATTTCAAGTGAGCAAGTTCTTTGCACACGTTGCACTTGATCGAGTTGAACCTGGGCAATGGCTCCTGCATCGGTTCGCCGCAAACCATACACACATCTTCTTCAGTTGTTGATGATTCAGCGGATTTTTGCTTTTTTCCCCGTTTTGAGGGTGGTTTCTTTGAAGATGGTTTTTTGGGCTTTGATTTCTTTGGATTGTTCGAATCGTCGCGCTTCCCTTTTCGCTCCTTCAAAACTAAGATGGATTCAGGCGAAGTCAGAATGGTGCTTTGCATCGCACGTCGGCCCTGATTTGATTTCTTAGTTGCTGGCTGCATTGTACCGATCGAGGAAAGCACCGAAGAAAGGCTACTCGCATGAGAGAGATTAGAAGTGGGTGGCGTTTCAGAATTCGAAACCTCTTCGTTATTCTGAACATTTTCAACAAATACAATTCGCCGCTTTTCATTAAGAACCTCTTCGTCTCCAGTTGAAGTGGGATCCACACTTTCCTCATTCATACCCGGCTGAATGAATTCCGATTCATCGAACACATCTCGATTGAATGGGTAATGCCTGCTTTTTGAAATCTAATCTTGATATTATGTGGCGAAAGTGTCTTGTCCAACACCTCCACCCAGTACAAATCCGTCGAACAAGTCGACGACAGCGATTTGACAGGTGGACCACGCGAGAAACTTATCAATCCCTATTAACAAAACTACACTTGACAGTTATTGTATTGAATTTTGTACAGGATTTATTTATTATATAAATATAAAAAAAAAACAATGTGAAATGTGAATAAAAAAGATAAAAAATTAATGTCGTGACGAATTATGTGGAAAAATAAATATTATATTTCAATTACTCAGCGGAAAGTATGCTTGAATACGCGTATACCGCTGCAAAACGGTACCAATATATACGAACACATAAATGTCGACCCGTTTTAGATAACATTTCTATTTTTTACACCTAATGATGGCTCATTATTGAGAGTTGAGTTTGACAGTTCATTTGACAGGTTGCACTTTTTTCGTCGCGCAAAATAAAATTAATTAAAATCGATTTTAAAAATAAAAAAACAAATAAAATAGTAATACAACTGATATTAAATTGAAGAACAAGAAAAAACACAGCAGGAAACAGTGAAGTTTTATCAAAAAACTGGAAAATAAAAACAGTAAATAGTGTTGAAAAATTTCAGTTCGTGTTGTTGTTGT
>NW_022201039.1:0-4019 GCF_009176525.2 Contarinia nasturtii
ATGAATATCTTAAAAAGCATCTTACCTGCAGATAAGATGAGATATTACGCAAAAATTTGTTAACACGATAACTTTCAAACAAGAAAAGTAATTCAAAATCTGACTTCACAGGATGATTGGGGGTGCCGAGGAATAGAAACCATTAGATTTTGAGCGACTTTGGTTGACAGAGTGAAGTGTCATGTCTGGTGTGATGCCTATGGCCATTCATGGGAAAAATTCAATTTTTCTTCCAAAAGTGATATTTAATGTGTACTTAAACACTCAAAAATGTGTATTGAGGGGTTTTTGGATACGAGAAAACCGAATTTGACGTTAGTTTTGCGATACAAATAACTTTCAACATACTTTTCATACAAAAAATTTTAAAAAATTGGATTTTTGTATGGGAGCCATGCCTGTATGATATCGTAATGAGCTGAAACTTTGCACAGGTTATTTCTGTCATACAAAAATACCATTTCAAGAGTTTGAAGACATTTCAACGCATATTAGGAGTACCTCCCAAACAAAATTTTGGATTTTTCGCTCAAAACCGAAATTTTGTATGGGAGGTACCCTTAATATGTAATTATATTTCTTCAAACTTTCGGAATGTTAGCCTTTTGTGAAAAAATAACCTTCTGCAAACTTTCATATGATTACGATATCATGGCTGCGATACAAAAATTCTCATTTTTAGTAGTTTTTGTATGAAAAGTGCTTCGAAAATTATTTGTATCGTAAAACTAATGTCAGGTTCAGTTTTCTCGTGAATTCTTTGAGTAAAAGATTTGTAATAAATGCATGGTGTGGATCACGGTGCGGAAAAGTTCATCTTACGGATGTAAGACATTTTATTTATCATACTTTTGGAAGAAAAATTGAATTTTTCCCATGGATGGCCATGGGCATCGCACCAGACATGACACGTCACTCTATCAACCAAAGTCGCTCAAAATCTTATGGTTTCTATTCCTCGGCACCCCCAATCATCCTGTGAAGTCATATTTTGAATTACTTTTCTTGTTTGAAAGTTATCGTGTTAACAAATTTTTGCACCACGCACATACATTCGGACATCGAAAAAACGCTAGATTCGTGTTCCCTGGCCCCAAAAACACCCAGAAAACACATTTTTGATGGGTGTTAATTTTTCGACCGATTCCAATACTTTACCTTACACACTAGGTGTGTGCGGAAAAGTAAAATCTGACTTTACAGGATGATTGGGGGTTGCGAGGAATAAAAACCATTAGATTTTGAACGACTTTGGTTGATAGAGTGAAGTGTCATGACTGAAGTGATGCCTAAGAGAAAGATTCCAATTTCATGTGAAGTATTTGACCATTTCTATATATATTGGATGATGGATGAAATATCAGATTTATTTTTTGTTGCATCCAAAAGAAAAAACATGTAGTTTATTTTGTGTATTTATTTTTATTTAAGTTTGAATTAATTTTGTTGATAATTTTTATTCTTATTCTGAAGTTTAATTCATTAAGTTTATTGGATGTTGGATGGTTTATTCATTAATCCAGCGTCCAATCCCATCAAGGAATGATTTTTGTTTTGTTTTTGTTCGAC
This sequence comes from Contarinia nasturtii, assembly GCF_009176525.2. Taxonomy (NCBI): domain Eukaryota; kingdom Metazoa; phylum Arthropoda; class Insecta; order Diptera; family Cecidomyiidae; genus Contarinia; species Contarinia nasturtii. The sequence continues at coordinate 1,570 of NW_022201039.1, forward strand.
AATTTTCAATATTCTTTCAAACGCTCGAAAGTTTTAAGTTCTTAGAGAGCACTCTCACTGGCTTCTCAGTGTCTCCGCACTCATTTGCATAACTTTAAATCGTGACTTTTAGTACGTAGAATTGGCTGAACCTTCATATAAATACCTTTCGAACTAATATTTTTTCAATTCACATGCCCCTCTGCCAAATCGACAATTTTCAATATTTTTCCAAACTCTCGAATGTTTTGAGTTTTTAGAGAGCACTTCCACTGGCTTCTCAGTGTCTCCACTCATTTGCATAACTTTAAATCGTGACTTATAGTACCCAGAATTGGCTGAACCTTCATATAAATACCTTTCGAACTAATATTTTTTCAATTCACATGCCCCTCTGCCAAATCGACAATTTTCAATATTTTTCCAAACTCTCGAATGTTTTGAGTTCTTAAAGAGCACTCTCACTGGCTTCTCAGTGTCTCCACTCATTTGCATAACTTTCAATTTTGACTTTTAGTACTCAGAATTGGCTGAACCTTCATATAAATACCACCTTTCGAACTAATATTACTTTTCCGCACACCTAGTGTAGGAAAGGTATTGTATTAGGTCAAAAAATTAAAGTCATCTCAAAACATGTTCTCCGAATGTTATTTTTTTCTGAAAAAAATAACCTGTACAAAGTTTCATGCCATTAAGGTAGCATACAGACATGGCTCCCATACAAAAATCCAAATTTTTTGTGACTTTAGTTATGAAAAGTGTTTCAAAAATAATGTTTATGGCAAAATTAACGTCAGACCAACCGGCTAAGCCTATGAAGAGACAAAATGCGAATTCCCCTCATCTGTGCCATCTTGTATTCCATAGTTGAACTCAATTTAGTTACAATGAATTGAATCGAAAAAGAGAAAAAAAACAACAACAGTAACATGGCTACATAGATCTGTTGACCAGTGAGATACGTATAGCAATGGAATGAAAGAATGAAGAAAGCGTATATGTGTATGTATGCATCAGCACGCATAGATGTACAGCTCTGTGTGGCCGTGCTATTGTTGTTGTTTTTTCACTTTTTCATTTCAATGCTACAGAATTAAATTCAGTTTTTGCATCTAATTCACACTAAAATCAGATGGCGCTCATTAGCGAGATTCGCAAAAAAAAGTCTCCAATCTCATACAAATATACACCGGCTGCGTCAGACATATTTTTTATTGTGTTTTGTTAGAAAATAGAATACTGTGTGTGAAAAATCTTTTCCCGAGTACTTCTCTGCTATTAAATTAAAGAATATTTCGTTGCCAAAGTTGAAACATATTTTTTGGTCTCGAACTTTACGCCGCTTGAAAAATCGAACAAATATTATTTTGAACTTTCTTGATAAAATACGCAACTACCACCGTGCGGAAAAGTTCGTCTTACACCCGTAAGACTCTTTATTTTTTTCATTGAAATTTCTTTAAATTTGCTGTGATTATTTATTTTGATAAGAAAATAATATTCACAAGTTTTCACGGTAATTTAAGTTACTGCAACCATACATAGACCATAATTTCAGTTTATTCCCAAAAATTTCGGTTCTATGCGGAATAGTCAGCTTGCGTACGTAAGCCTCTTTATTTATGAACTAGTTAAAGCAAATAAAAATGATGATTTGAAGAAATTTAACTCACTTTGAAGAAATTTAAAGATGTCTTCTGCAGGAAATGGTGAAATTATTAAAAGAATATATTTCTTCCGGAACACTGAACTTTAAACAAACAAACGAACACAGAAAAAACTAATCGACAATTCTTATTGATTTTTTTCTCAATTAAATGACAGAAATTTTATTGTTCGGATATAATAAGTAAAAAATGTAAACAAATCACACTGAATGAATAAAAAGAGAATGATAAGATTTGTTATACTCGAATTTTTTGATTTTGAATGAAACAATGAATCGATGTTTTCGAAGCGAATAAACGATCCCAGTGTGCTTATCGATCACAGTGTATCGATGGATGATCGATACCAAGCAAAAAAAATAATTAAGAGAACCAACTGACTAAGATGTTGCTTGTAAGAATATCATATGTGCACTGAATCTTAAACTACCACTTATTTTGTTCTTAACCAGGGTGCACGTTAGGGTTGAGCGTTTTTCAAACTTTGATGTGTACACTTGGATTTATATGTGTGTTGGCCACCCGAATCAGGATGTACCAACATTTTTTCAAAATGTGACCATTTAGGCCTTTCGACTTGCACTTGAAGTATACCCATTTGGCTAAAAATTCACAAAAATTACTGTTTTCTCAAAATGAAAAAAATTACTTATTTTACAACTTTTAATGTGTTACTTAAGTTTATTCGCATGATTTTTATGTGGTTTTACCATTTAATGTAAGATATAGCATAAAAAGTCGGCAGCTGTTGGGAAATTTTGTGACAGAGCCGATTTCAATAAAATCTTTTTGGCTGCTGAT
>NW_022201040.1:0-2173 GCF_009176525.2 Contarinia nasturtii
TGCCCAACAAATTCCGAAAAATGACCAAAAAAAAAAACCACCCTAATGTATATAGTCGCAATTTATTGACAAATATTTGCGACACATTGGTTTATATTCGTATACGAATATGAAACCACTTTTTTTCAAAAATGCCACCAATATATTTATTTATATATTTTTATTCTAATATATTATACAAAATACTCTTGTAAATACTAGAGTACAAGTACTTGCAAATTGTAAAAATATATATTATTGAAAAGAAAATGTTTTAATGAAAAACCGAAAAAATGGTTTTTTCTTGATTTGTATAATTAAAAAAATGTTTTATTTTTTTATTTTTTTATTTTTTTATTTTTTATTGTGTGTTTTATTTATTTATTTATCCGTGGATTATGTAAATTGAACAATAAGTTCATTGTGCAAGAGTACTAGATTTTAGTACAACCCCCACCCCCTCTGGGGAAAAATTCAAAATTCTGCTCAGATAGAAATTTTCTATTTTTTACCCCCAACATACCCCCCAAAGGGTTTTTAGAAATTTCCACTCCTTCATAGTGAGCCTGATATATGAGACACCCTGTATATAATATTAAATGTTGAACGAATTCCAGTGAAAACTAAGCGTTTTGATGTTGAGCAAGAAATTGAAATTTTTTGAATCATATTTTTCGCCTTTTGAAAGTGTTTCTCCATTAGGTTGTTTTATGTTACAATTTGTAACTTATGTTAAAAGTTGATGATTGCACCTCGATAATAAAGTGAGCAACGGTAAACCACCCAGAAAACACAATTGTCAAACGATAATAAACCAATGCAAAAATAATATCTCTGCGATAATTGTATGAAGTTGGCGATAAATGTATTGTAAAAGCAACTGAACGTCAGACGTCATCAAACCTTTCTGCAATTATTTGTTACTGAATATAATAAAAATAATAATTAAGTTAAAAGTACACAAATCAAAGTATATCAAAATGACGTATTATGAATTTATTAACATGACGTTAAACGTAGTCGATTTATGATTTACAAATACATACACAATGTACATTGACAACTATGCCCATTAACGTTCTCTGTAGCAATAACGAATCACAATGCCACAAATACAGAAAAAAGTACGCAAATAATTTGTTACCGGTTGAACTCTTCTCGCAGAAAAGTAAATCTAACCAAATGGTAAATCTGACTTAACAGGATGGATGAGGGTTGCGACGAATGAGCTGGTATTGTTTTTCGGTCTGTCCATGGTATACCTACCCGAGTGGAAAAAATGACTGGCTGACTAGCTGAAATCAACTGAAAATGAATTTTGTTAAGTAACACCGTCGACCCAGTCGATTTTAGTCATCTATTTTTATTTCGTAAGGTAAAGTATTGGAATCGGCCAAAAAATTAACACCTATCAAAAATATGTTTTCTGGGTGTTTTCGGGGCCAAGGAATATGAATCGCCCTTTTTTCGATGTCCAAATGTATGTGCGTGGTACCCAGTACGCAAAAATTTGTTAACACGATAACTTTCCCCCCAGTGGAGCATAGGGCCTTCAGATAAGGATTCTTATCATTCAGATTCCTGTTAATCAGATCAATAATTTTTTTTCAGATCAATCATCAATCAGTGATTGGTCGATTGTATCCTACATTATGATTTTTGCCATTATCTATATGACTATGTGTTTATGCTAAAACCCATATCTTCGTTATGCACACACATTATCTGGGTTGGCTCCTTGCCGAGCTGTCATTATTTCCATGCTCTGACGTTAACCAAATTCATGAAATATGGCATCGACTAATGTTTTGTTTGGCGTTGATCCCGCTGAAGAGTATAGCACTTGAGACAATTCATCGAGCACATGAACGCCACTTTTGAACTCGTTGTAGAACTTATTGATTTCTTCTTTATCATTCTCTTCTACTCTAATCTATTTTTTTCATACTCGTTATAATTAAACAATAAAATAAATCAAAAAAGCAAAACACCATATTTGTACGTCATTTCCCATATAAAATGCTCTAGAGTCCAAGAGACCCCTGGTGTGCTTTTACGTGATATTCTTTCATGGGGCTTTCCAAAACTCAATCTGTATATCAAACATGGAAATATTTTATCGTTTTTCATAGATATGATATTAAATTCATATATAGATAGATATGATATTTCCAAAAAAAAAAAAAAAAAAAAA
>NW_022201041.1:0-3197 GCF_009176525.2 Contarinia nasturtii
TTATTATTGCAGTTGATTACTTTGCAGTTGATTACTAAGATATTAAATTATAGGTGGCCGCTTAAGTTCAAAATTGTGATTTTTGCCGTCTGCACTCATTTCGATCGGGCGATACGGTGCCGTGCGGCAATATCTTCCATATATAGTGGACCGATATAGTGTAGATATCGACACTATTTAGTGCTGTTTCTATGTATTATGGACACACTGCAAACATATCATCCGGCCAATTTTGAGGTTTTTGGTCACTTTTGGCCAATTGACCATATCTCGTCAACTTTTCAAAAGATCGTAATGATATCTTTTTGAATATTATTCACGCAGTCCCTAGATTCCGAATATGTCAAAAATAAATTCGAAAAAAGCATGTCGGTGGTCAAAAATCGAGAAAAAGGAATTTTTAGCGATTTTTTCTAAATGCCACCTGGCGGCCAAATTTTGAATTTTTTTAAATTTTTTTGCGGATTCTTAATTTGGTGCCCGAGCACTACTAAAAATTGAGCAAGAACCCCTTTACAAAAGTCAGCGGTATCGATTTTCATTTCTTTAACGTATATATAGAGTGACGCAAAATATACATATTTCATATGTATCTGGGTATTGCGTCACTTGGGGGACTGCCATCCCCCTTGATAAAAAAAAACCTAGGGGCGTATTACTACTTGTTTACTCACACATTTTGTACTTTAACTTGTTTTTTGGGGAGGGGGAGTGTGTTTGACACGAAAAAATAAAATTTGACGTTAGTTTTGCGATACGATGATTTGGATGCACTTTTCAAACAAAAATCACCAAAAACACGGATTTTTGTATAGGAGCCATGCCTGTACGATGTCATAATGACATGAAATTTTGTACAGATTATTTTTTCTACCAAAAAATAACATTCTGAAAGTTTGAAGAAAATTGAATAAAAAGTAAAAATTTTGAGTCAAAAAAATGCAAATTTTGTATGAAAGGTACATTTATTTTTTTCGAATTTTTTTTTCAACTATTGCATCTGCCAGCACTAAATGAGCACTAAATCCCTGCATCATTGATTTTTTGAAAAAAAAAAAAATTACAAGGTGGGGGGGGCCAGCGACATGTTTTTGATTTTTCGACAAAAAATTTTGATGAATTTTTTTTTCGAAATTTTTTTTAACCTAGTGCATCTGTCAGCACTAAATGAGCACTAAATACCTGTATCATTAATTTTTTTTTTTTTTTTTAAATACAAGGTGGGGGGGGCCAGCGACATGTTTTCGATTTTCAAATCAATTTTTTTATGCACTCATAGTAGCACTAATTAAACGGAGACGTGGGTTCGACAGCACTAAATGAGCACTAAAAGCACCAATTATTTTTAACATAGCACTAAAACTGGGGGGGGCCAGCGACATTCACCTTCTTGATTCGGTTCCAATTTACATGAGGTGATTTGATGAATTAAAAGAACAGCCAATTGATTTGCATTTTCGTTAAGCTGATTGTATGTAAGAGTACGATCGACAACGACACCATGATCAAAACTAACAGCTCGACTATTTTCACAGATTAATGAATTTAAATGTTCCTCAAAAATATGATGCAGTGATTTTGTACGATAATCATGACATAAACCATTTATTATTGACACTTCTGATATTGAATCCATTTTTGACAATATTTCCGTCTGATTTCAAAATTTGAACTAAACTACAATATTTAAATGGTTTGGTTTTATCGCCCTGTAACTGATTACTGGATAGTGAATACTAATAAATGACTACTGGTACTATAACAAGCAGAGGCAACCGTGTAAGACATATATGAGTTCAGAAGCTATTGTATGCGAGTCTCGCTGAGCAGCGCCATCATACATGAGTTCTCTCAACTCAATTTAGTTCCCTACCATTGAAATGGAAAAGAGCTGTACTATACGTGCCGATGCATACATACACATATACGCTCTGTTCATTCTTCCATTCCACTACTATACGTATCTTACTGGTCAACAGATCTATGTAGCCATGTTATTTCTGTTGTTTTTTTCTCTTTTTTGATTCATGCAGTGTAACTAAATTGAGTTCAACTATTGAATGAAAGATGGCACAGATGAGGGGCATTCGCATTTTGTCTCTTCATAGACTTACCCGGTTGAGCAGGGGTCTTTGGTGTTTATTGAAAGTCGACCGATTGCTTTGGATGATGATGAGCAACTGATTTTATTAATTTAAAAGCAAACATTGTTAGTATCGTATAGTATACGAAATGGTATTCATTCATCCGTTGTCGGATTATGTCTGTTCTGTTCACCTTTGCCATCTAAACGAAATATACAATTTGATTAGATTGTATTATCAAGCTTTAAATTCGTTATCGGTTTGTTTATTTTTTTAAGCAGGTATCAGCTATCAATCTGAAGCCTATTTTTTCAAATTCCCGACCTCAATCCACAGATAACATATTTTTCTTTTTTGGAAAATTCGTATACAAGAAATAAATTTGGAAACATTGCAGAAAGATTAGACTTACTGATGTAAGTTACTTTTTATTTGTTTTTTAAATTCCACTTGTTTATACATTGATACATCAAGCATTACTTCCAAGTACATTGGCAATGTATTAATCCTAAAATAAGCTATTGGTGTTATTAACGAAACGTCGTGAGTTGCGGTCCATGATTTATTAAAAAAAGATGATTCGAGTGATTTGAACTAAAATTGTATAAGCATTTTATACTCGAAAAATTGGAGTGGAAACAGATTGATGAATTTAAATTTTCCAACCTTTTATTATTGACACATCTGATGTTACATTCCATTCTTGACTATATTTGCTTCTGATTTCAAGATCTGAACTAATTATAAATAATTTTTTGCTTTTTAATGAATGAATTGTCCAATCTATTGACAATATATAATGAAAAATAATTTCTACAATCGAATCACTTATCGCAAAATGGTACAAAACTAAGCAGTGAAAGCAACATGTCACCAACGAAATCTTAAACATTTAAAATAGGCAATGGAGTTATGATATGTCAATAACAAAACATCTTCGGTTGTTATTAATGTGATCGATGATTACGATTTTTCTCACTTAGATTGTTGCCATTCATCAAACAAAAACTATTTTTCTATCTATTGGATTTGAGAAGTGTTTTGTAATTCTTTGTAATTTATTCTGAAATAAAGAGGCTTACGTACGCAAGCTGACTTTTCCGCATGGAACGG
>NW_022201042.1:0-11217 GCF_009176525.2 Contarinia nasturtii
TTCAAAATGATAATAGCCACTTTTTAATATTTTTCATGTGGAAACACCCTAATGTGCACATTCAAAAAAAAAAAAACCAACGAACAAAAAGCTCATATAACCATTTCATTGAGTCGCCAAATTTCCATAATAAATTTGATTAATTAAACTGAATATAATAGTAAAATATTGTGCACAGCTTGATTCAATTCAAACAAATAAACACAACTGATGTAGTTGGATAAAGCTCAAAATATTCTAGTGCGCCGCTCTATGGCACAATGTACACAATAATTTGATTTTTGCCATTTTCGTGCATTTTGTACGAGTGGACGGCCGCATTTTATCAAAGTCAGAGGGGAAACGAGAAATGTTGTTTTTAAACGCTCATCAGAACACTAACAGACGGAATGACAGTAAAATGGATAGTCAGATCAACGAAATGAAATGAAGTGACATTGAATCAGCATGAACCTAAGCCCAAGCCGACAATGAATCCAAAATGTGGCTAGAAAACGCTACACAGAAAGAGAGCGAGCGAGAGGGAGAGGACAAAGAAAACCAAATCGAAATTCGTTAAAAAGCAGACAAGATGGACAACGAACAGCCAAGAGTTAAAGTCATTTTATTTGAAAGGAACGAACCGCATCGCAAATGTCATGGTCAGATATGTAGCATGCTATATATCGCATAGGCTCATGCCCACACCATCTCCTGTATGCATATGCATCCAAATGTTGTAGCCGCATATTTTTCGCCAAGGCATGCACAATTACAGATAAATACATTCTATCAAATAAGAAGACCTCGTTTCGAATTCTTTTTTTTTTTTTTTCAAAATAAATGTCCGGTTCCATTTTATATCATTCGTCTTGCATCGCAGCACATCGCGTTATGCATATGTTGTGATTCAGCAAATGTTACACACGACAACTGCACATTGCACATCACCCAAATTATTACTTGAAATGGGATTTTGCCGCCATCGTAACAAATATCAAGGGAAACAGAGAGCCAGAGATAGGCAGAATGGAAAAATTAACTTTGCAAATGCTTGAACGAGCGCAAATGATGTGCAACACTAAATTCCATTTCTCCCTCTCTCTTTATATTGGCATACTAAGCATTGGTACAGTGAAATTCTAAAGAATTTATTGTGTACAGTAAAAAAAAATTGGTATACACCATTTGGTTGAATTCATTTGAAAATTGTTATCTAATTTTCATTTGTCTGTGACGGTCGCATGAGAACATACATTTCATTTTATATTCAGCTTGTTTATTGTTATTTTTTTGAGCAACTGATGCCATTTTCTTGCATATCTCATTCTTTTCATTGCTGCAAAAACTTGACCGAAGCACAAATTATGCGAATGAATAGCAAAGAGAGAAAAAAAAATCGCCAACATCAATGGATAACTGATGTTTCACTCCGGCACGAGTTTTTGGCATCGAATGCATTGGCTCGTGCATAAAAATTAGCATTTGAACCTTTTTTTCTCATTTGTCCAAGTCTCGCTCTGTACATATTTTGTTTTTCATTTTCATTCACACTGAAATATTTCGTTTAATCATAAGCACGATTCGTGAGCTGTTTTGCTGCTGATACAAATTGTATTTGTGGCTTTTCCAGCGGCTTTATCATGTAATTGCGAACATGACAAAAGTGTGGCGCAAACACAGACATAGAGAGCGAAAAAAATACTGCCACTGCGCTCATTTCACGTATTCGAATCGAATGTGATGGCAGCACGTAAAAATCTCGTAGATAAAAAAAAACGACGACCACAATGATGTCGACGACGATGAAGAACATTAACAAAAGCAAAATTATGAGACTGTCTTGACAATAAATTTTCTAGTTGCTTTAGAATTTATAACGAGACCGAGTGAATTGAAGTAGGTGTGCAGTTGTGTGGATGTTGTTTAGTCGCTTTTAGGCGATAGTCACTGCCATTGAAAATGATGGTTAGTAGCAGCTACCGAATGGTGTATGTGTGACACACATGCGATTTTCGTTGCGGATTCCCAATTGCAAGCGACAGCATGGAACAAATGCATACACACATAATCACTAGAGAGAATGAGTATGTGAGTGTGTGTGTGTGTAAAAAACGGCAAGATATTTATTTGTCGCCCCATTGTTTTCCACCCGATCGGTGGCTCTTTCGTATTTTGCATATTATTCGCTTATATTACACATAATCCATATTTCATGGAATATATGCGACGGGGGCAAATGGACGTTTCGACTACGTTGATATAACGTGCTGGCAACGATAAAACCGATAGGTAGAATTATAATGTAAGTTATGTGTGTGCGACAGTGGCAGCGGTAAAATCAACCAATTTTGGAGTGTTTGGAAAAATTTATGAGATGGCAAAATGAATATGAAATGTGCATACATTTCGGGCGTTTCTTTGTCCATTTTTATCTTTCTCATTTTTTGGGGTTTTCCTCTCTCCTCCCCCACCACCCATTTTTCCTCTTCTGCTTATTCAACATCTATCCCGGTTTGTTAAAAAGATGTGATTCACCCGTGCGTTTGTTCCCTTTTTTTGTATTCCTTTCTCTTCTTCGTGTACAATTTGCATTTGGGAACATCAAAAGCGATGAGAGACCATTTCATTTTGTCACACAAAGTATATGAAATTTATTCGAATTAACTTGGGTTTGGGATTGAATTTATCATTTCGTTCAAACCGATTCGCTGCTGTGTGACACCACTCTGAGAATCGTTTGGATTAACTTTGGCGTTGATGTTTTTATTTAATAAAAATAGTGATATGGTATTTGTTACCATAAAATAGCAAGAAGTTGGAATGACAAACGACACTAACCACACTGCACATGATAGACACAGCTATTCAATTCAACTTTAGAGGGAGAAACTTTTCCCGTCACTCTCTTTTGCTTTTGGCTCTCTATTTTGCTTGCCGTTTTCATCTGTCTTAATCTCAAGACAAAGTCATAATCTCGTACAAATTCTTCTGCATTATCTTTTGGTTCTTTTCTTTCGATTACATTTTCTTCTTCATCTTTTGCTCGCTTTCATCTCATCTATCTCTTTGGATGATTCGCAATAGTTTTAAATGTGCTTCCGCCTTTCTTACAGTGTTATTGTCAAGCGAACTTTGTATGCATTGACTTTAGCACAGCAGTTCGCACAGTGAAGTGTTAAAAACAAAAAAACTGTATGTGCGAGGGTGTGTGAAGAATTCTCGAGCCGTGCACATTTCATTTTTACTGAAATTCGGGACACGTCTTCAGCCCTTTTTTTCAGTCACGAAATCAAATCGAAGAACGAATACCAACAAAAATTACGCGAACAACTACACATAGAGCCAAAAAAAGGACCGAATAGGAAAATGCATTACCCAACATACAGATGAAAGATAGCAGACAATGATGGAAGAATACAAGCGAAAGAGAAGACAAAAAAATGCATACGTAACACCAAAACCAAAAATTTAGTTTGTGAAAGATGATCACATTTATATATCTATGTTGGACCGCCAATTCCCCGTCAGCACTTTTTTCCGATTTTTGTTTTTCGTCGAGTGTTCGGTTGCATTTTGAGGTATGTTTGTGTCTCTTTGATATTTTTTTCTTTCTCTTTTCATTTTTTCGAGCGTCAATTCGTTTTCTTTATTTATTTATGCTCCGAATATCATGCATTCAATGCTGCGACCAACATTCCTTTCTCTTTTTTCCCTTCAAATTTCGGTAACTGGTGGCCGTTCTACTTTTCTTGTTTTTCGATATATGTGTGTTTGTGTGTGTGTGCACGAATTGGGAACATTTTTTTCGGGTGTCTCCTTCAACTTTGCGTAGATTTTCTCGAGAACTTGGAAACTAAAGAGAGAGAAAAAATGGCATAATAGATGATGGTTACAACAATGGAATCGTTCATGCATTTGGCGATGGTACACAAGTCATAACACCATCTTAAAACACTAAATTTTCTATTTGCTCGTTGTAAGCCAAGCGCGCAGCTAAAACAAGGCCAAAAATGTGAACAAAAAAAACTGACTGGCTAAAGTGGGAAACAACATGGCAAATAAAATCAAATTGATTTCACGAAAAGACAGAAATATTCTATTTTTTATCGTTTCTCTGTCTCCCGTTGACCAAATTCATGAAAAGGGTCATGGATGGCATTTTACTGCAAATAGCAAACATAAATTTTGATGATATTGCACATTTTCACCATGAAAATCGAATGACATGGCCAGTCACTACAGTCTTATTGTTGATACATTAAAATCGAGAGAGCAAAAAAAAGTTTTATTCGAATCGAGAGATCGCTTTGTTTTAGTGAAATCAATTTGACAGAATTGCACTGCTTGATGCAACATAATCGCTTGCACAATTGAAAGTTCTCGCTTTTTTTTTTTGTCGTGACAGAGGAAGAGAGACGGAACCCGAGAAAGGGAGAGAGACAAAGGATAATGCCAAATGTCATTACATAAAAGATGTAAAATATCACTTGGTATTCTGTTTCGTTGCGAAGTTGTTGGAGTGCATTTGCATGATGACAGTTCATAGAAAAACCATTAAATTTATTCGAAAGTAAAATGCAAACAAGACAATATAAATTTTGGTATTTAAGTAGGAAACATGCTGAAAATCATAAACTCAACGTCAACTATAACGGAATATGATTCATTATATGTCATATGAGCACCGAGAGTCTCTCTGCACATTTGTTATTTGTCTCGATGTAAATCAGTATATATGTTAAATACGGCTGCGAATATTTTACGGAAGTGCATTTTCAACAACATAAAATGTCCCATTCTATTTTCTGTGCATTCAAAATGATGTAATGGAGGAGAGATTGAAAGAAAAAAAAACGGAAAGAAAAAACTTTAAATGGGGTGGTTTTCGCGTCATATTCTCTCGTTAGTTTTGTCCAAAACCACCCGCCCGCTCTTTCTCGCACAACAGCCGGCTTTAACAATGCAGATATGGAGTATATGTCAGTATATTTAAAAAAAACTCAACGAAGAAAATTTGTTAAGTTTGTAATTTATTTGGAATTTCCATGTTTATTGCTTATTGTGAGCTTCGTTTCCGAACATTTCAGCTTCTTGAACTTAATTTGCATTTTAATCTTTTCATATAGACCTTTTTTTTCTGCCGATCCTCTACATTCCTACGTCACTTTCTTTTACTCACATTCTTCATCAGTCCTCATTCTCACACTGTCAAAAAGTGTTCCAAGTTTTTCGTCGGTTTACAACATGCAATTTTGTCGTTGCATTGATTTTTTTAACCATGCCGGCACATTCCATGCAACGGCTTATTTATACATTTATTTCGTTGCTTTTCTCACTCACTCACACACACACTCACACTTTTCGGAAGATTTCGATATGAAGAAAAGCTGCTTAATAACTTGAAGAACAAATTCTGATGTCAAAAATGTGCTTCGTGCTCCAATTAAATTTATTCCTTCTCCGAACAATGAAAATCCTGCACACACTACACTGCATTAAATGCGAGGAGCGAAAAACATTGTGAAATAATAATAAAAAAAATGTTTGCCTAGAGTGGTAATGGAATAGTTTTTTGGGCGTCATTGTGCGAAAACTACAAAAGATTGGCTGTTATGTAAATCGCCTGTGTTTGTCACGAGTCACAAGAAATGAAAATTAAAAAAGTCTACATGTGTGTGTGTGCAGTATGCACACGTTGTACGACATGGTTTGAAATACAGTTCTGTGATTACATTCTTTCTAGCCATTCGACACCACTTGCATATACTTTGCGACACAAAAAACCAACTCACACTAACCCATTTCATTCGAAATCGAATTTGCACACTGCACACCAAAAATCGTTGTCCTATGGTCTTTTGTCACTACTCCCGTAAAAAAAAATATTATTTTTTTGTATACTGTACGAACGTTTTACAATTTAATTTTCCATTTTAATAAATATTCACTTGAAAAGCAAAAGGTTTCATCATAATTGCAAATCTTAAGAGTGAAAGAAAAAAAATGGAAGAGAGAAATTGTGAGTGAGATAAAAAGGGGGAGAAAGAGACTTTTCACATTGAAAATGCACTCGACGCGATGCACAGTGAACATTCTTTGATATTTAAGCATTTTGTGTGGCATAATTCAATTTAGTGTACAACATGAAGTAATCCCGACATATAAAACGATACAAAAGACACTGGATGACAAAGCGAAAGCAGTTTATCGAACAGCGAACATACGAAATTCGATAAATATGTTCTCCCCGCCTCTCTCCGTTTTGCTGTACATTTCGAAAAGCGATCAAAGTGAGGCAGGAAGCTATTGATTGGATATATTTCGGCGATGTTTTGGCAAAAGCAGGAAATTTCAAATAACAATTAAGTGCTCTTTTATTTGCCGTCAAGAATTTGATATCTGTTTTCGATAAGACAGACATTTTATGTATCATCCACCGTAGCATGCACGCCAAAGTATCTTTGCTTCTTGGAAAATTTGAAAACTTGTTAACATCATAACCATCTTCTATTCCCTTGCCACCTATCTTATGGCATATTTACGTTATAAAACAACTACCAAATATTCCCATTTAAATTGATGACTAAGCAATATTATCAATGCAAATTGTTCGACAGTTTATAACCGCCGCACCATCACCATCGACAACAAAACTAATCATTGTACATCATTTCACCGTAAATAATATTAAAGTAGATTGTTATTACTTTGCAAACGTCGAAGTAATTTTCTGTCAATTTCTGAGCTTTTGCCAATTTTCAGTGGCTTTCATGCGCCACTCTACTGCTTTATTTTTTGTGCATGCCGTTGCTTAACAAGTATTTTGAGGGAAAAGAGACTTTTGCTTTATCTTCCAGTCTTGTCACAAAAGCCACGTCGAAACAACTTTTCATCGCTTGCGTACTTCAACTTCATCAAAAGCGCATTTCATTTAATTTTTGTGCAATATAAATGAGCATTTATGTACACCTGTGTGCATTTATGACTTGATGTTGCCAACTCTGCATATACACAGAAGCAAAAAGTACCGGTTTTTTCACAAAAAAAAAGTTTGAGCAGCTCGCACCGTGCTTTACTGTTCTTCTGAATTAAGATGAAGCTGTAAGAAAATGAGGGAGCGAAAGAATTCGGTTCACTTTGTGCATATTCAATTTCTTTCATTTTGGAATAAATAACAAAAACAACAGCGTAGAAAAACTGCACCAAACAAGTTATTGGCTTTTTGTCAAAGGTACGCGCCCATAGAATCCAATTTGAAATTTATGTTAAAGAAATTGTATAAGATTCAACAACAATGAAAAACACACATCCAAACAGAGCACCAAAGCCATAACTGATATACGCCAAGAGCCATAGAATTCAGAGGTTACATTTTTGACGCTGTCACTCATCGTTGAATTGCACTTAAAGTGCAAGTTTTAGATGAAACATCCTCAAACACACAGCTCGGTTTGTGTATCGTGCGAAAGCTATTTGGCTTAGATGATGAAGCATTAAGATATGCTTGAGGTAATGGGTCAAGTATAATAGGCTTTCATTTCACGCTATACATTGCGTTACTTGACGAAAACTAGAAATAGAAGTTGGAAATTGAGCCAACACAGAGCTGTTATGATGCTGTAGAAAAGTTTGAGAATGATACATCTGTATGAGAAAGGCTTGAAATCTACAGCCATATAGTTTGGAATGGAATTGTTAATCTTGATATAGTTTGTGTGTAGTTTTTATTTTTATTTTTTCAGCATTAGAAGATCTGCAATTTAGTGTCACTTTGTTATGATAGTGTGGATATTTATGTGCAATCATCTCAAGAATTAAAAACCAATCAAATAGATCGAGCAAAGTGAAGCGTTTTGGTGCAGTCATTTGAGTTGGATTTCAAATTAATTCGCACGGCGAAATTGTGCACCAATCTACAATTGAGCTTCGGCAAATGTTTTGTCGCTTCGTTATCGTTGGCAGATGGTGTGAGTAAGATCGCTTCTATAAGCGCTTCCAAATGAAATCAAACCGAATGCAATAGATTGGAAGAATAAAAAACTCATTACGTGTCAAGTAGAGTTTTATTGTCATTCGCCCCATAAACTAGGTGAATTGGAGATATTGAGAGAGTGAGTATGTATGTGAGAATCGCAACTTACAACTTTTTCAACGAATGAAATGAGAAAACTATTCTCGAACTTGGGTTTTGTTGTTAGCACACGTTATCGCTGTGTTTGGATTCGAGGTTTTGGTGTAAACGTGTTTGTGAGATGGGGGAAAACGAAGAAGAAAAAAAACGAGATTCGTTGACTGATAATAATCGAGGTACGGATAACGTTATTGACCTTTTTATCATTTCGTCGTTTTGCTTAGCTTTCGATGTGCTGTGTGTGTGTGTCATCACCTCCCAGCACAAAACAACCGAATCGGATGTGTTTGCACGCACATACGCAGCTGCTACACTGTCACTTAATACAATCAACTTTCTTATTTCTTTTTGAACTGCGTGAGTGTTTGTGTCTCTGTTGACTCCTACACATTTATAAGATGTAATTCAAACGAAGCGCGTGCGCGCGCGTCCATACGCACTCAATTCGAAGTGTGTGCTCCACCGAATAAAAATAGAAAGTAGCGAAAACGATAAAACTTTCTTTTTGCCTGACTTTTACTTCTGAGAACATTATTTTTGAACTCATTTCATTTCGGTTTTTTTTTTATCTTTCTCACTCTCGTATTACGTGCCTGGCCAAAATGAAGGAGAAAAAAAAAACTTTTTATGAAGATTCAATGTTATTGTTTTCGTTTTTTTATATTCTTCAACTCTCCGCGATCATGATGTTGATGAGTGCGAATGCAATTCCAACAAACTGCAAAAAAATCTGAACATGCATCCTCTGTTCTCTATCACTCCCTTCATTGCGAAATTACGAAGCGTGAAAAGAATATAATCAGTTTTGCCGGTAGATGATGGGGGTAAGAACAACGGAGGGATGACTGGTATATTTATTAAGCTACAGCTAGTTAGAAGTTTGCGATTCACAATGAGTCGCATAAATAAACTATAATCTTTTTATGTATGTGAATGCGACTCATATTGTACAACCTGGAAATTGAGTTGCACCACTTTTTCCCTCAATAATGCGAGTAACAAAAAAACTGAATCACGCCATCGAATTATTGGTATCGTTGTCTCGTATTCTACTGTGGCTCGATTTTATTCGTTTTCCATTATTGCACGGTTGTGAGTTGCTTTGAATACGAAACATATTCAAAACTTGTGCAGTTTTTACTTCATGCTCGATGTCGATTTAATTCAAGATTGATTACAAACATTTCGTCGATTCGAAACGGAAAAGCACATGCTGTCTTATATTTCAATTCACTCAAATAGCTAATATATTCGATCACACTGTTTACCAAAGCAAAGCAAAACGGTTAGAAGAATATACATGTACATATAAAACATCAAAGTATTCAAATTTATCTACGGATGCTTAAATCTGGCAATTTGCATTTGAACATTTTCCAATGGCATTTAAGTCTTCGACTAAAAACTTCTTCGATAAAAAAAGAAATGAATAAACAGCAATATGTATTGAATTGAAGTGGAACAGAAACATGCATTGAATTGGAAATATCGTGAGTTTCAACTCGTTTGTTATGCTTTGCAGTGATTGATGAAATATTCAAGCGCTTCTATTCAAATCTCAACCGAAATTGAATTCGATTCATGTTCTTTCAATTCGATGCGAAATATTTTGCCAATCAAAACAATGACATAATTAAACGGTTGATACACTTGAATTTATCTATGCAAACACCCACACATATATCGATGTCAATCTTTTAATGGAATTCATGTTAAATGGTACCGTTTCGAATCAATAATGTTCGAATAATTTTTTTAATGATTTCAGTGGATTTTTTTATTTTAATTCCATGAATCATTTTTTTGATATAATTGCCTAGAACGTCAGCATTCAGCGCTGAACGTTTTGAGTGATGAAAAATATTTGAAGCATCTTGAAATAAATTTTGACATTTTTCAAAACGATTCTGTTGAAATATGCGCGATTTAAAAATATTATCGTGTACGTACAATAGACAAATCGTTCGACAAGTAGATTTATTTATGTATGAATCATTCAAGTACATATTTCAAATTAATCCTCAAGTCGAATACAAATTGAAATCATTATTGTTATAGTAAATCTATACATTTTTCGCTTGCTGGCAAAGTCATTTATGTGGAAAAATAATTTATCTTATATTTAGATGGGGAAATGTTCGGATATGCAAATAAAATATATCTACAATTGATGCCATCTGAAGAAAAAAGAATCACTATTGATTGAAAGTATGAATTATATTAATAGAAAATTCGGACGCATTTATGAGTGGTTCCCACTAGGGTTCCAATTCAATTGGACTTATGTTGATTTATAGATGTTGATTTTTTTTTTTCATTTATTCCCAAGCAATTTGTGTGTGTTTGAAATACGCTGATGATAATAATAATATGGCGTTGAAGTAATGGTTTCGGACGTTATGTAAATCATAAAATGAATAAAAAGCGTTCGTTCACCCATAAGTAACAACAATGTATTTCTATCATTATATCGAGTGTGTTTACTGTCGATTTTTTATGTTTTTTGAGAAAGAGAGAATAAAATGCGTAGTTTTCGTTCATCTTCCGTGTATATCTTGTTTTTATTCAAGTACCAAAAATAATAATTTTCCATGTGAAGTATGTGCGAGAGTGTCGAACCTTTTATGAAAATTGATATGAAATGGAATTATTGAAACTGCTGCGTGGAAAGAATACCCGAATTTTAAATATCGAATCGAATTTATTTGAAAACGCTTCACTCACGCAAAATATACATAATAATACAGGTGTGCAGTGAATGTGTGTACATATGCGTGTATGTTGTTTGCTTTGCACTTATCAAACCCATACAATTCGATACTTTTGTATCGACAAAAGTGTGTTTTTTATTGTAAAATTAAATACATCGAAATGCAAACAAGAAAAAAAGATATTGCTCTGCTGAGCTACGTAGGCGACTATTTAAGTTTCTTCAATATGTATGTTTTAGTATTGCCCGTTGCAAACCATTGTCATATTCGTTAAGTTTAACATTTTGTAGCATAAACGTTCTCAGAACGTTTTGTCATTCGATCGTTATTTGTATTGTTTACCGTTACATGTAAATTGCGTCTCAGCCAAAAAATGAATTTTACTCGTGAAAA
>NW_022201043.1:0-3415 GCF_009176525.2 Contarinia nasturtii
CAAATAATTTCTCGCGCTCTTTATTCAACGCCAATAAATCGAGAATTATATCATTTTTATCGTAATGTGGTCCATTATGAAAAATTTTCACTTTAATTTTATTCAATTTCTCTGCGCGGCAAATAAACGGTAAAATGTCATCAGAACTGGCCCACCTAAAAGAAATACGTTTCAGTTTCGAGAGAATATGTGGAAGTGACTCCAGATCAGTGACAAAACGACTTTTACCGACGCATAGTTCTTCCAAGTTTCTCAAAGCACCAACATTGATATAATCATCATTCGATCCGGCACGAAATTTCACCAAACCTTTTGCTGAAGCCAATTGATCGATAATTTCTTGATGACTGCTATATCCTTCATAAAAATGCAGTTTCTTAAAAAATCCAGACTCGTGAAACTCATTGAGTAAACGGCAAAATGAATCGAATTCAATTTTATAGTTGTTATGATCAATCGCCAATATATCAAGTTTGATGTTTAAATTTTTGAACAACTCTCTATTTGACCATAAGAGTTCCGTATTGACAGAAAATTGCTTGATTGTGGTGTTTAGCTCAAAGAATGTTTTCAATTCTGGTGTTTCTCTAAAGAAACCCCATCCCAATTCAATATGTTCCAATGTTGGGTAGACTCGATGCATCCATGGGTGTTCCATATTTTGTACGGCAAGCGATAAATATTTGACATTTGAGCAAGCAGCAAGGAATTTATCCAATACATTTTTATCAAAAGTACAGCGTTTTAATGCTACGCGTCCAATTCTACTGAGAACTTCTTCCATTGCGTAAATCCAATCCATTGTCAAGGGACTAAAACTAATTTCGATTCCTCTAATCGATGTTGAACGTTCCAATTTAAATAAAAATTCCATCAGGTGATCAAATGAATCTTTTTTGTCGCGAGCAGTGTTTCTTCTACCAAAACAATTACGCTCTTGATAATTTTTACTATTATAACTCACGTTTTGTAGGACATTTCTGAAACAGTCTACCTTGCCTTCCTCAAGGTAGAAAAGATCATCTACAAATCGTGCTTTTTCACCTCCATAGTTTAGTTGGAAACAATGTCTGGCAATACGATACATTCGCTTGCATGTTCGACCAATTGCTGTCAAATCGTCTAGCGATAAAAAGTCGAATATTTCTTCGAAACAATCGATGGTAAGTTTGAATATATCAGCCAATTGTTGTTCATTGTTTACAGCACGTTCAGATGGATCGTTGGATTTCATTCCTTTGGCACTTGTTCCACTTTGTCTAGTATTTTGTTCTTGGCTCATTGTAGCTGCTTTGTTGGTCTTTTGATAACATATTTCAGCGAATACGAAATAAAAAAAAGGTTGTATACAATATTGTATTAATGTGTGATAAAATTGCTATAATGTTGAGAATAGCATGTATTTGTGCTACTAAATGCAAAACGAAAAAAAATGTTTGCTTACCTTCAATTAAATAAATATAGAGATTCTCTATTAGAGAATTTATTGCGACGAATAAAATGTTATTGTTTTTTCTTGCGTCAACAACTGAGTCACTTTTCTTGGAAAACAATTTGACACTTCATTGAATGGAAGTGCTATCCAATAAATTGACAATTGATAAGTATAAATTTAAATGTTAAGTAAACTGTGTATTTAATAACAATTGATCGGTAAAGTTCATAATTTAATTTTTATTGAAGTTTCATTACATATGATTGCTCTAGAATAAAATAATTTGTTATTGATGTAATCTTCTAATCGTTGAATAATATATAAAGTGGTTGCCTTTGGCACCATTTTCCTTACAGTTTTCTTAACGATTCGCATGCATGAGTTGATTTTTTCGTAAAGAACATCAATTTCTCGTGTACATACTAGATCCTTTGGTCCATCTTCTTCTTCTTCTTCTTTTTTTAATTGAAAAATAAAGAAATACAAAAGGCCAAATTGAAAATATACAAATATTTCCAAAAAAAATCCAATTGCTACTAAAAACATACATATTTTTCGTTAAGAAATACACGCGAAAAATGTTGCTTCCATGTATTTATTTCGCCGTCTTTTTGGCTTGTCAATTTAAATTCTTTGAATTCACCCGATCGATCCGGATGAAAAAACGATTCTATGCATCTCTTGATTTCTGTATAGTGTGACAAAAAAAATCAATATTATAGACTTCTTTAAAAAGGCATGTCAATTAAATCCTTGCTTAAAACGCATTTTTGGATAAACTACTTTTTTGTGTGCTATAAGCGCACAAGCGGGCGTCTTGCAATAGGTTAAAAAAACCTAAGCAACGAGAAACTACGGATTTTACTGAAAATTGGACCTAGTATGCTCCCCGTTCAAATCCAATAGTCCAATAATGGTGTGTGCCACCATTGGTGTATATTCTTATTAAATTCAAAGCAAATGGTTTGCCTTCGTATCTCTTTCAGATCAGATGAAGTGATTCAGAGGACAATAAGAGAGAAATTCGCTAATTCTACTGTATTGACTGTTGCGCATAGAATAAACACAGTCATCGATTCTGATCGCCTATTAGTTATGGACGCTGGTGTTGCCGTTGAGCTCGATGCTCCCTATGTTCTTTTGCAAAACAAAGATGGAGCATTCCGGAAAATGTTCGCAGCGCTTGGAGAACAAGAACATGATCGCTTGTATTTAAAAGCTAAGGCAAAATTTGAAAGATCCACATTTTGTGAAAAATAAATAAAAACTCTGATCTATATTTTATCACCAACTACTTCAATTTTATGCAAACTATTTCATTCGGCAAAATCTCCGGCCACCTTTTGTAACCGTTTACAGATACCACTAGTTAGCAACTAGTAGTTACTACCGATGGAAATTTAATTACGAAGTGATAAACGATACATTTGTATCATGGAATTTCTTTGAATTAGATGTATGTTTATTGGAGTGGCTCATTTTCTTTAGTTTTTACCAGTAGTTTATGAAGTTCGATAAAATACTATATCACGGAAAAAACCAGTATATTGTTTTACAAATTTTTGGACAAGAAAAATAATAAATACGAAAATAATTTATTCATTCAGTTTTATTCCACAAATAGTGAAACTTTATTTTGCAAATTTAATTTGTAACAAAACGTTGAATTCGGAAAAAGATAACTATATAAATAACAATAAAAGCAGATGATTAAAATGGTTCAATAAAATTAATTTCAGCAAAACAGGAAGTTGAATTCAATAAATATGATGCAAGGAATCAATCACATGTTACCATTCATATGATGTGATTCGTTTCATTTCGATCATACTGAATTCAGTTTGTTTCATTGCCCATTTCGTTGCCAAATACACTTCTTCCGTGACATAGATCGTGATCTTGCACGCTCCAAATAATTTCTCGCGCTCTTCACTCAACGCCAATAAATCGAGAATTTTATCATTTTCATCGTAATGTGGT
>NW_022201044.1:0-22842 GCF_009176525.2 Contarinia nasturtii
AATTTTAAAATTTTTCTAACGAGCCTATTATTTGAGACACCCTGTATGTGGTTTATACGCATATATGCAGCATATATTCATCTATTTATAGTATATTCGGTAAAACATACTTGAGTATAAACCGTATAAACGTATAGATAATTCCATAGATGTTGGCATTCTCAGAGTATTTGGGTTCGAATAAATGTGTTGTTTTGATCAACAACGATTATATGCATTTTGAGTGCAATTTGTACCGAATATAAAAAAAGAATATACCTTTTAATTTTATCCATTCATTTGTCTATTCATTCTCTCTGATATGCCTTTATACAAAGCAATTTGCTTGTCCAATTTATTTGCATTGATATATGAATCGTTGCGGCGAAAGAGTAGCTCTTATTTTTCTCCGAATAATACTGCAACATAAATTTTTTTATGAATAGTTTATTTGTTGTATTACAACAAATAAACCGTGTGAAAAAAACTTCATGTTGCAGTATTATTTGGAGAAAAATAAGAGCTACTGTTTCGCCGCAACGATTCATATTTCAATGCTTAGAGAAAATTCCGAATGTTTCCATTTGCGTAAAAAGATGATATTGATTTGATTCCATAGCTTATGTTTCTTTTTTATTTGTTGTTTTTGTTCCATTTTTGCGGCAGTTATTCGCAGTATCGACCGAATCAACGAGGAAATTTTCAAACAAACGACACGCGAAGACAAAACATTTTTTTTTTTTGCTTTTATCAAAATACATCTAATTCCAACGTTGATTTCTTCGAATAACCCATTTTCATCAGAAAAAAAATGGAAGATAAAAAAAACGAGGCGCGAAATTCGAGAATAAGAAATAAAAAAAGGAATGAAAAAAGGCGCGTGTCGCCTAATGTAATGAATCACAATAACGATAAGAATACCCGAATGTCTGCCTCGTCAAAAATGCTTTTTATTCATCTTCTTTATTTCTCTCTCTTTTTTTTGTACACAATAGAGGAAACGGTAGAAAGAAAAATATTTTCAATTTTAGCTTGTGAAATGAAATTTATGGCATTCAAATTTTTTCACTTTTGAATTTTAAACAGAAAAAATACATCTTTTACAATTATTTGAAGCTACATTTACTTCTCTTTAATAAACAACTTGAAACATATTGAAAGAAAATTATAGAGCGTTTATTTTATCTCATTGAAGTGAATTCAACATTATGTACTTGCAGCATTTTCTATGCCTTATGAGTTAAAAAAATGAATTTGGTCGTTGAAATAAAATAAAATTCACTTTCGGATTTCAAAGCACATTCATTTTCATTATAATTTGACGTTGAAGTGGGCATATTTAACCCTCTATCACTCAAAATAGAGAGAATAGTTTTTTGTCTGCACGCTATGAATTTTCACACTAAAATTACTCGTGAAACCAGACGAAACGTCAGATTGAGTTCGGTAATGACTCAAAATGAAAATTGAAGTGTTGACTACAAGCCTCCATAATAGTTTGAAGGTAAAAATGTTTTACGTATTGGCAGAATTTTATGATGGATGCTTTAAAGCACTCTTAGTTGATATAGGGTCAATATCCGAATTTTTTCGAATTCAATTTATTTTTAAGAATCAAATTTAGTAACCACCACAATTGATTCGACCAACATATTGATGTCATAAAATTTAAATTCCAAGTTATCCTCTACAATCAAAAATATATTAAAACTATTTTTTTCAAGAAATAATAATAATAATACGTTTTATGTTGATGTTACTAATGGAAACCTTTTCTTTTTTCTTTTTGTTTTTTTTTCTCGGTACACAACTGACGCCATCTTCTCATAATACAAAAAACTTTGAATCTATTCAATTTATGGAACTATTATTGATGTGTAATCAATTATTTGAACTAGGTGTTGAGTGGGCCGGTATGTATAATCAAAATTCTTCAATCAGTAGCTTTTATAAAAAGTCTATTTTAAAAAAAAACTATTTTTGTTCACAGTTTACAATATAGGCATTTTTTTGTGCACAAGATGCGCTTCAGTTCATCGCAGTATCGGTGCGCATATATCGAAAGTCAAGCATCTTAAGATGGATCGATGGGAGTAAGTTTGGATCATTTTTGCTTTATTATTATTTTTTTCGAACGTTGTATTACGTTGCCAAAAATTGTGTATGAAGCGAACGACAAAAATTCCACACAAATACGTGCAACAATATATGTGTAGCAGTCTTAGCAATTGAATTAAACCAATGAAAATATCATAGCGCCAACTGAAAGCACGATATCACACTTGCCCAAATTGTATTAAAAAGGAAAACGTGATTTTAACAAAGAAATGGCATCGTGCGTATCAAATAAAAAGGAACTTACATTCGTTAGTCTAACTTTTCCGCACTGTTTCTACATTTCTTTACCGGACGAATATTTATTTTCTGAAAGATATTGAACATACAAGATTCTGTTCAGACAGGCCAAACCGTGACCGAGATGTCAAATCACAAATGTCATTAGTTGTCCCTATCGAAATCTGCTGTCAAGCAAGTTATATATTAATTATTGTATTACATTTTGTTGGAGACTTATTTATTTAGAAATATATAAAAAGAATGTGAATGTGAACAAAAAAGATAAAAAAAATTAATATCGTAACGAATTATGTAATAAAATAAATATTATAATTCAATTACTCAGCGGCTAGTGTGATTTCATACGTCTATACCGCTGCAAAGCGGTACCAATATATTCAAACATACAAAGGTCGACTCACTTTGGATAACATTTCTATTTTTTACACCTAATGACGGCTCATCATTTTTGTTTTTATTTTATTAATAAAACTAAATTAAAATTGAAATCAAATTAAAAAATGTAAGTTTTTTACGAATGCGATTGCGTGGTTTTATTGTTCTGCTGTGCAGCAGCAGCAGGAATATACAGTGATGGTTTTTTCCTATCTGAATAGCGCTAGCTATTCGCAGCGCCTGTACAGCATTGCTGCCCAGATGCTGAATCGTAGCGGTTGCCGCACGCGCAACACACTTCGTTTGTACCACACAGAGCATATACGTTCGCGTTCGTTCTCTGTTCGACATGCGTTTGTATGCTGACTATGGTATTAGTGTATCATACTCTGTGAGCTCACTGGTTACTTAGACTATATGACAATATGTTGTGTGGTACAAAACGCGTGCGGCAACCGCTTCGATTCAGCATCTGGGCAGCAATGCTGTTCAGACGCTGCGAATAGCTAGCGCTATTCAGATAGGAAAAAACCATCACTGGGAATATATTGAGGTTAGGTGTCCTCCTGAGTCAATTTTATTGTATTATTTTTTTGTAGTTCTTTTATTTAATGCACGTTTGAAAAATTAACAAAAACCAAATTAGGAAAATTGATGTATTGTTTCATTTTATTTAAAATATTTTCATTTATAAGTTTCATCGTTGTTTCAAATTTTCTGTTCGCTATATGATACTCTTTTGTTCCACATTTGATACAAATATCAGAAAATTTGGAACAACGATGAAACTTATAAATGAAAATATTTTAAATAAAATAAAACAATAAATCAATTTTCCTCATTTGTTTTTTGTTAATTTTTCAAACGTGCATTAAATAAACGAACAACAAAAAAATAATACAATAAAATTGACTCAGGAGGACACCTAACCTCCATATGTTCCTGCTGCTGCTGAACAGCAGAGCAATGAAACCACGCAATCGCATTCGTAAAAAAACTTACATTTTTTAATTTTAATTTAGTTTTATTAATAAAATAAAAACAAAAATAATGAGCCATCATTAGGTGTAAAAAATAGAAATGTTATCTAAAACGGGTCGACCTTTATGTGTTTGTATATATTGGTACCGCTTTGCAGCGGTATATGCGTATTCAAGCATACTTTCCGCTGAGTAATTGAAATATAATATTTATTTTTTCACATAATTCGTCACGACATTAATTTTTTATCTTTTTTATTCACATTTCACATTGTTTTTTTTTTATATTTATATAATAAATAAATAAATCCCGTACAAAATTCAATACAATAACTGTCAAGTGTAGTTTTGTTAATAGGGATTGATAAGTTTCTCGCGTGGTCCACCTGTCAAATCGCTGTCGTCGACTTGTTCGACGGATTTGTACTGGGTGATTCTGTTTTATAGTGCCAAAAAAGACCCCATTACACATTTCAAACTTTGATTTACGTCTCTGGCGAAAGAGTTATCAAGCTAACAAATGTGTGCATACCATACCCCTTAGGGGTACCGATGAACGAATATCCCTTAGAAACAATACCAGCCTATCTCTCGCAACCCCCAATCACTCCGTAAAGTCAGATTTGTTGCTAACAAATGTTTTTCGTACCCCACATTAACATGGCCAAAGTACACATACTGATACAAATGTTCGGTTATTTTTCCGTTATATGTTGATTAATTTTAACAATTTCCATTTTTTATTTTCTGATTCACCCTCAGAGACAGTGAAATCGAACGCATGAAAGAGGTTGGAAACTATAAAGCGCGACAAAAATATGAACAACGCGTTCCTGCGTGCTATCGACGACCCACCGAAAATGACCCACAGTAAGTAAAAACGATTTTACTCCAACTTCATTTTATGTTAACAAAAATATTTGTTCGAAGAAATAATTGCAAAAAAAGGTACTTGAGGTACTAACCATCTGTTAATCATGTGTTTAGTCAATATTTGATATATTTTAAATTAATTTCTTTTAACGATATTTTATAAATCTCAATTTTTTAATTTTATGATGAAAGTAATTGTTTGAAAAAGTATTTTCTTACTTTAACTAAAAAACTAATCATAAAGTAGTTCTGTTTCATGGTCATTTTTAATCAAATAAATAATATACACAAAATCAAGGACAACTTATTGCGAACATATAGTGAAAATGAAGCACAATGATTTATGACGAATTTCTAGGCCCACCAAATATTTTATAAATTATTTAAAGGCACCAAGAATTATGCGTAAATGTGTAACGCCTATGATATCTTTAATTCGGCGAGAATAAAAATGGGAATACAAAAACAAACCTCGAAAAATTGAAATCTGCCAAAAATGAATCTTCAAAAATGTAACATAAATTATACTGCGGTAAATGGTTTTGTTTTAGACCGTTTTAGGCTCAATGTTGCGTTTTTAAGGCTGCACTTTATCAGCATGTGTTATTGAAAGTTCGTTTCTATATTTCCACCTTTATTCCCACACAATTTAAAAAAGCGAAATGGGTGACAATAATACGCACTTTTTTTATCAACATCGTCCCACTTGACGTATCAATTTTGAAATCGTAAGAAACAAAAATATACACTTTTTCATGATCAATGATTATAATTATTGTTATTGTTTTTGTTTGTTTATAGCCAGAAACATAATGAACGAATGAATGAAATATTATTGAATTCAGTACAATATTGTCTGGAATTACGATTTTTGTGGATTTTGATCCGTCTTTGTAAAATGAAATATGATGTTGTTGAATCGAGTGTTCAATATTATATTTTTTTTAAGTGTCTAAATTTCAAAATGCGATGGTTATATAGTTTTTATTAATTGTGTCTTTGTGAGATACTGAGCGATTTCAATTAATATCATATCGCTTAATCGTAAACGTGTAATATGAGCACGCGTGCTTATAAAATTGTCAAGAAAAAACGCACCGACACGCGATTGTGTGTTCATTTATTCGGTTGAGAAGATCTCATTGTGATAAGTTTCTATTTTATGATTCAACAGTTGCAACACATTTTTAATCGTGTCCTTTTTTTGCTTTTTCTTAAATCAATTTAAATAGGGTTTTATTGGAGCAATGGATACGCGCAAAATATGAACGTATGGAATTTTGTCATATCGAACGACCGAGCTATACGTCCGGTTATATGGAGGGTTTTTTAATGAAAAAAGGCAAAGAAGATCATCGATACCAATTACGTAAATTTATTTTATCAGAATCGGATGACACACTTCGTTATCATGTAAAAGAGAGCAAAGAACCAAAGGCTGTATTACGCATTTCTGAATTGAATGTTGCATTCGCACCGGCAAAAATTGAACATTCAAATTCAATGCAAATCACATTTTTAAAAGACGGTTCCACGCGACATATTTTCGTCTACCATGATGATGCTGAAGTGATAAATAATTGGTATATGGCAATCCGTTGTGCCAAATTGCATCGTTTGCAAGTTGCATTTCCAAGTGCTAGTGAATCGGATTTAATTGGTCTACTGAGTCATGATTTTGCCAAAGAAGGGTGGATTTTTAAAACAGGACCTCGTCAGTCGGATGGATATAAACGTCGCTGGTTTACATTAGACAATCGAAAATTAATGTACCATGACGACCCACTGGACGCGTACCCTAAAGGCATGATTAACACGAATTTATTTGAAATGATTTTTCATGTTCTTTTCATTATATAATATAAAGAACGATTAAATTGAATCAATGAACATTTGTGCATTTTCACTCCTTCTTTTTTTGCTTCTTTGATGTCCATCTCAATCCGGATGCAAAAAGTGCAGAAATGCTGCGTAACAGAAAAATCGAAGCAACTAAAGAAGTGAACGTGCACCAATTTAATTGTTCTTTATAATTTTTTGTTATTAAAAATAATGTTTTTTTTTTACTTTCTCCAATAGGCGAAATATTTTTAGGTAATAATTTGGATGGTTATAGCATACGAATTGGTGTGCCTTCAAATGCAAAAAATCAAGGATATAGCTTTAACTTTACATTGTTTACGCCGGAACGTGTCTACAATTTATCGTGCGCTACCGAAATTGAACGTGACGAATGGATACGAACAATACAAAAAGTATTAGAGCGACCGTTGACACCACAAGACAGTAATGGTAAGAATAAGGATTTGCCTTGAAGATTTCATTTCATTCTTTTGAGACGTTTTTCACTATCGCACTCACGTTTTTTCACAACAAAGAATGTGAGTGAGAGTGAAAAGCAAGAGAAAGGCTAACCAATTTCTCAAAATTTTCTCATATGAACAAAACAACATCCCGTTATTTTTCAGTTTCAGCAAGACTAATTCGCAAAAGGACTGGAACAAATTCGATAAACATTTTCACCGGAAGATAATAAAACAAATGGACTTATATATGATTTCTGCCATAGTGAAAATCATAGATTAGAGAAGGTTAAAACGCCATTCTTACGCATCAATATGAAACACATATTACATGTTTATTTATCAACACATATATGCGTGTATTTATTCATGCACATGGTAAATTTTTGAAAGCTGCTGTTTGTGGGCAAGCAGTGCCGCCAATTGACACATCCACACCACATTTACATCTGCATTTTCTTCCGTTCCCGTTGACCGTTCTTTAAAATAATATTTTCTACGTTTTCACCGCGCAAAAATGACCTGATGAACAACCATACTAATATAATTCTACACGTATTCTAAAACAAACAAAATTTATGAAAAAATTTGAGCTAAACATTTATTAATCACATAATATAATTATAACATAATAAGACGATAATAACAAAGTTTTTCGCAGTTATAATATAAATATAAAATAAGAAATAAAATATTCGAGACATATATATATATGTCGTAGTTATGTATACTTATGAGCAGACTCTTTTTATAAAAAATGCATTGCTTATTTCTTCACATATTTCAGTTTTTTATTCCGAACTCAATTTGAGAGGATGTAACAAAAAATATTCGAAATCCATAAAGTAAAATAAAACAAGAAAATCATGTATTTGTATTAATGTATATGAATGAAACAAAAACACGCACGAATAGGCAAAAACGCTCCAAATAGTAAAAAAATGTTGGATTTTTTTCTGTTATAAAAAAAATAAAATTATAAAGTATATTTTAATTGCAAAAATACAATATCCTTTTTGATTATGTTTAATGAATTATTGGAAACACATTTCACTTTATTTGAATCGGGAATTCGAGAAGATATTAAATTTTGTTAACGTGTTGTAATTCAGTCTATGCAATTAAGAAAGCAGAAATAAAAAGAAATATGTAAAATTTGACAAAAAAGTTAAAATTATTTAAATGAAGGAAAATTACAGAAAAATTATTAATTAAAATTCCCCAAACACAAAAAAGCACTAGTTGTAGAATTGTTTAAATGTGTTGGTATAACTGTTGGTAAACAATTCTAATACTAGTGTTTTTTTTGTCTGTATTTTTACATTGGAAATTCAGTAATTCCGATTGAAAGCAAAAAAGTTGGTTGATGACAAATATTTCCAGTGTTATGAAAAGAATATATGTTACATTTTGCAAAAACGTATTATTAAATTTCGAATTCGGGAAGCACTATTGTTTGGTGTGTATTTAGAAAAAAAAACTGGACAAAGAATAATTAATTTTAATAATAATCGAATATGAAATAGTAGGCCGTCTCAATATATAATTAAAAAAGGTCACAAATTATCACTATCATGTGACTCTCCAGACTGACTTTCAACAACAAAATAAGAGTTACAACTTGAATCGCGTTCTTTGTTTTAAAATAAAATAGGAAAATAGTAGATTTTTCAAACCAATGACACATCAATATGGCAAATTTGTAGAGATAATAATTATTAGATATCTTGGCCTTTTCTCAAGGCAGTGGGTTCTATTGTATTATATTGATTTTTTGTTGTTGTTTTTTTAATTTCAAAAAATTAATCGTGTTTTTTTCTGTCCCGCGATTTAAAAATAGAAATGTTGACACATTTCTTATCGAAGTAAAAATAATTTGCAAAAACAATAACGTCATTTATTTATCAATTTTTCATAAAATGAATAATGTTGCATACATTAAGCATGATCGGCTTGGTATTTATATATTAAATATATTAATGATACGGAATTTTATCCGCAACCAGTGCAAATTAAAACA
The DNA here is from genome assembly GCF_009176525.2 of Contarinia nasturtii. Lineage (NCBI taxonomy): Eukaryota > Metazoa > Arthropoda > Insecta > Diptera > Cecidomyiidae > Contarinia > Contarinia nasturtii. The sequence continues at coordinate 8,889 of NW_022201044.1, forward strand.
ATTTATTTAAATGAAAATAAGAAAATTGAGAAATTGATCAAAAATCAAAATTGGTTTAATTCGAAATCGATGCAAAGAACAGAAAATTAATGTAATTATGTTTTATTGAATAAGGCTTATAAATGAAAAAAATATATATTATATTGGAAAAATCAAAATACAACTGTTTTCAAGCTAATTTTTGCGTTTGGACTCTTTATTTTAGTGTTGATTTTCGTTCAGGATTGTTTTTCAGGTTTTACTGATGCTGTTTCATTCACGCGCATGCAAAGCGGATTCATTTTTCTATAATCCTGCCCACATATTGATTATAACTTGTCACCCATGCAATTCGAATAAGAAAAATAAATGTTTAATGTCAAAATACTGAAAGCGACTAGTTATTGGCGATAATGTAATCAACTGAAGCGATACGAAGAAAAGACGCGTAAAAAAGGGAAAGATAAAAAACGTCAAAATTGTAAGTAAGCATACATCTACGTGCTACGGACGTATTTTCCCATATCTATATGATTCTTTTATTTACTTCTATTGTTTCTAATTCTTGTTCATTTTTCTTTTTCATCAAAACATTCAATTTTCCGAATTACTTTAGTATAGCTAGTTTGTTTTACAAAACCATTTAAATTGAAATTCCTAGCCAGTCGGTGATGATTTTTCGGTAATTTCTAAATCTGTTTATTAATATGTGTGTGTGTGTGTGTGTTGGTGTATGGTGCTTTTAAAACGTGCGCCCGATTGGCATCAAATATAACAAAGAGAAGAGAAACTAACATTGATCGAAACTAATTCACATTGAATGGGTGGTATATGTCTTAGTTAAACTTGGACAACATTTATACCAAAAAAGTACATTAAAGAAAGTACGGTCTTACTTTTTGCTGTGGTATATAACACGTTCATTGTTGGGCACAGCTTTGGATATGATTTGATTGCGTTCTTTGGAAGTTTTGAAGCTTAGGATGGATGCAACATTACCACAACGATAACAGTGATTTGGTGCCGACCATACTTCCGAATATACAAATGTATATTAAGCTAATATTCACAGTACACAGAAAATATATCTACCAACTATTTTCGTTACAAAATTGATATCAGAAATTTTGTGTTTCAAATTTTGGTTTCGTCACTCGTTCTTCACCTTGATAGAGGTTTTTTATTTGATATCAATAGTTTTGTAAGCGCTATTTTCCAAGTTAAAGATTCAAGACACATGAATTTGAATATTTTTCAAATACAATGAAAATATGGATTTTTAGGTTATTTTTGGACCAAATTTATAAAAGTTATGGATCATAATGAGGAACAGAGGTATTTTTCAGTGGTATGTGGTATGCATATTGTTTTATCTTTGACTTGAGGCTTAAATTGATGAAATTTTCAAGAGAATATATGCAGTCTTTTTCGAAAAATGCCCCTTATGTGTGCGGTCAACGGTCAATTTTTGGTTGATTTGCCAATTTGGCCACCCCCACATGAATTTTTAAGTCGCAATTGACACCACTTGAGAGCTTACTTTAAGACCTTTCAACGAATATGCATATGTCCTGGTTATGTCAAGTATAGGTCCCACAGTGACTGTATGAAAATAATGGCCATTTTTGCATGACCTTTTGCATAGTTTGCCATTTATACTAACATTTTTGTAGATTTCTTTTAATTTCATTTGTGACTAACCGCATGCACCTCTCCCGACGATAGTCCACCTGGTGACCGGTCATATTTTCCCCGGTTACAATTTCCCCCATACAAATCTAATGGAGAATTTATGTCCGAAATATTGAAGAAAATAATTCCTTTTAAAATTTGGTCATATTTTCCCCAAGAAAAATAGTTTATTTTCGGGAAATTGCGGCCAAAAACCCAGGGAGACTATTTCCAATTCGATTTGGACGTAATTTCCCGGGGAAAATATTACCAAACTGATGGAGAATTTACATCCAAAACTAAATGGATACAATTTCTCCATACATTTTTTTCAAAAAATGGAAGAAATTGTGGCCAAAATTCGAAAAAAAATCTAGAGAAATAATTTAAAAATGTACTTAAATGTACCGCTTTTTTTAAAAACGCCATACTAGTTTGGATAATATTTGAAAAAGGTCACATTTTGGTAAATTTAAATTTTCCGGTATAGACCAAGAGCCACTCCAACAAGTAACTTTTTTTTTTGCTTTATGTCAGAAAACTATATTGAACCATCGATTTTTCATCATAAAATAACACTAAATTATAAAAATCTGCACTTAAATACACATATTTATTGTTTTCTGCATAAATAAAATTACATTAGAGTGGTTCAATTTTGATATTTTTACGAGAATCAAAAATCGTACCCCCATAATCTCTGTAGGATGGTCATAGATACACGACTATGATAACTGTTTTGAAAAATAAATACCTTTCCTTTCTGTGTCAAACCCAGGACTATTGACTGTAAAAACAGTCAGCTAACTATAGTCACTTATAGTCAATAGTAACTTAATCACTTTTTTTCCACTTATATAAAAATCTCAAAACTTCATATTAAAATCCCCAAAAAATTGGATTTTTGTATGGGAACTATGTCTGTATGATGAAGTAAAAACGTGAAACTTTGCAAAGATTTTTTTTTACCAAAAAATAAGATCCTGAAAAGTTTGAAGTAATTTGGATCAAAGTGAAACACATTTCCCATATAAAATTTTCGTTTTTTTGTGATTTTTATATGAAAAGTGTATCAAAAATTGGTTGTATCTCAAAATAAATGTCAGATTCGGTTTTCTCGTGTCAAAAATGAATTTTTTTGTTTGTTATCAAAATCACTTCAAATTATTTTTCGAAAAATTTGAGAATTTTTCAGTGTATATCATAGTGAAGTACAATAAAACACGTAGCCTCAAGAAATCATAAAAAGCCATGTTTAATAGAAATACCTAGAAATATTTTGTCTTTTTTGTGGGGAATTTATGTCCGAAATATTGAAGAAAATAATTCCTTTTTAAATTTGGTCATATTTTCCCCAAGAAAAATATTTTATTTTCGGGAAATTATGGCCAAAAACCCGGGGAGACTATTTCCAATTCGGTTTGGACGTAATTTCCCGGGGAAAATATTACCAAACTGATGGAGAAATTATATCCAAAACTGAATGGCTATAATTTCCCCAGATATTTTTTTAAAAATTTGGGAAATTATGACCGAAATTTGGGGAAATTGTAACCGGGGAAGATATGTCCTGTAGCCAGTCCACCTTCTGGCCTGGTGGGAGGGGGCATAAGATTCAGTATTTTATCGATCTTATGCGAGGAGACCATCAATCATGTAGTTATTTGTTGTTAAAATTTCATATTTCATACATCTAGACATTTTTGTGAAAATTCGAATTTTGGTAAATTTAGCCGATTTTTGGTAGAATAGCCTTCCAAAACGGTCGATATTTTGTTCAATTTTGTTTGGCTAGTCACAGAGCATATTTACAGATTCATTGGAGTACATTTTGGCTCATAAAATACTTCAAATGTTACAAGTAACATTTTTTGTCATTTTTGGCCATATTCGCACTACCAAAGGCCATATCGTGAAGACAAGAATTTTTAGGGATATAAGCTATGCGGCATTTCAAAGCTTACACTTTGGCCTAAAAATCAGTGAAATTTTCAAGTGACCAAGAAAGGCTAGTTTTCGAGCTAATGACCATTATGTGTCCGGCCAAACGGTAACTTTTTGGTTTTTGGCCAATTTGGCCGACCCAAATTGAAATTTTTGGACCGCAAATGGCTCCATTCGATAGCTCACTTCAAGACCTTTCCAATGATATGCATATGTCCGGGGGGTGTCAAGTCATGGCGCTTTGGTGACCATATGAAAAAAAGTCGAAAAGTGACTTTTAGAGGCCGGCCATGGCCAACATGGCGGCCAAATCGAAAAGTGCCAGAACAAAAAAGTCTTAGTTTTTTATGTTCTTTAAGCACATAAATTTTCAAAAAGATCAGAATCGAGTACGCAAAATTGCGCACAGACAGATATACCAAATAACTTTTATAGGAAAATCATATGAAATTTTCAAAATGCGGAATTTTTCGAAAAGATTGATCGATTTTGACGGTTAGAGGGTCGTTGGAAAGGTATTGAGCTCTAGAATTCAAATATCGATGTTTCAGGGGTCGACGACCTCATTTAGTGCCATCTATGGCCATAAAACTGAATTTTGACCCTTTTCTTGAAAGGACCATATTTTGAAGACAGGTGGACCGATTTTCGAACTTTTATATTTTTGCTTGATCTATGGCCCAATGGCTTCCCAACCATACACCAATCGCGGCTAAAGGCCTTCTAGGCTAGAATTTGGAAGTTACGTGTATATATAGCAATGAGCGCTAATATCGTAGATTTTTCTTTATCGATTCCACCAATACGACATCTACTAAAAAACTCGCCGATTTCTGTTACTAGTTGTGTTTTAATACAGCTCGTGTAAACGTACAAAGGAACACACAGACTCCGATTCTGTGTATGCTTATGTATTACAAATCTCTGCACTCAGTCGTCAATCGTAGCTGCTTGTGCAAAATTTACAATACATACGCATACACAGGATCGGAGTCTGTGTGTTCTTTTGTATTAGTTCATCTGTAATACAGCCATAGCCGAAGAGTTCGTTTGAGCTGTGTCAAAGCAACAGTAGTAACAAAAATCGGTATCTTTTTTAACAGATGTCGTATTCGTAGATCCGATAAAATTAATTTGTATGGGGAATATACGATACTATTTCCCATCGATATATAGCAAGTCGACTTTTCAACACACTAAGGTGGTTTCGTCACTCGCGCGAACTGCCGTCCGCTGTGATGTGTTAACAGTACGAGCATTTTATTTTCAAAAAAAGTGAGGTTAAATTTGATCTCGTGGTAAATTTGGAATGAAAATCATTTTCGATTTTTTATTTTTAAGAAAAAAAATAAAAGTTTTGTATGGGAGGCACCTTTATTTTTGGTTGAAATTTCATGAAACTTGGTGATATTACTTATTTTGGTCAGAAAATAAGATTCACAAGTTTTCATGGTGATTGGGTCACTGCAATTTTTCATGATTTTCCAGTAAAATGTACTTCCATTCCTTTCAAGTCGCTGTCTTATATGGAACCGTAAGTTGAAAATTCCTTAATATCTTGAATCTGGGGACTATAAGACATGTTTTTCCAAGTGGCCATAAAATTATGCCAAAAATGTTCCACCCTAAATTTAAAACTTTTTTTAACACTTCGATATGTTTACTGGTAAGGTAATTTTTCACGCTGATTCCGAATTTCGGGGTTTCAGGTCAAAAAAATCATATCTTAAGGGTTTTTGACCCCCCGACTCCCTTAAGAGGTGAGGGCATTTGGAGGGCAGGGGTCCCAAAAAATTTCTCTCGTCATTCTGAACAACTTTGTGGTCCTTATTTTTTGATCCGATGAACTTTTGAAAAATTTGGGGCATCCCCACCCTCCTGGGGAAAAATTCAAAATTCTGCTGCGATAGATTTTTTTTACCCCCACACATACCTCCCGAAAGGTTCTCCTTACCTTCGATCACATTTTTAGCAATTAGCAAAAGCTAAAAAAACATGGATTTTCTTCACAATCGATTATAATAAAATTTAAATAAATATACTAAATGGCTAACTGTTCAAAAAATTATAAATAAAAGCTAATAAAAACACACAAATCTAGTAACACATTAAATTATTTTGATAATTTTTATAATATGCCGACGTTGTTTTGTCTCTTGATTCCGATAAATATGATGAGTCACCGAATTTCTAGAGAAAAAGCGTCAAAACAAATTTACGTGCGTACGGTTTTGCGTTTTTCCCAAGAATGCCCGAAAATAACCTATTTCGAATGGAATGCACATTTTCAACTCCATTCAATACAAACATATTAACGAAAAAAAAACGTACGGAAATGCCATTAAGTGGAGAAGCCAGTTTTCGTTTTATCTATACATATTCTTATAATAATTTGATTTTATGCCGAAAAAAAAATCAAAAGTAGAATTTGAAAAAAAAAATCGAACGAAAAAACGGAGATTTTTTTTCTTTTAACATAATCCATTCTCATTTTCGTTGAAAATATCTTTCGACACAATTCAAAATATTTTTTTAAATAAACCACAACTGCAGAAATATGTAACATTAGGGCGAAATTAATTTACAATCGAAATTATTTGTAGATAAAATCGAGTTTTGTTATATCATGGTTGTGTTCTCTCTCGTCTTTGGAGTATTTAATGTATCGTAAATCGTCAAGGTCAAACGAAACACACATCAATTTAATTTCAAATAAAATTTGTATATGTGTGCACGATTCAATCATTCATCGATTCCACGAAACGATTTACCAAGGAAATCCGATAACAACCAGTTGTGTGCATGTATACTACTTGTGTTTGATGGCATTCCCTCCCTCAATCTTAAACATGTAAACAAGTACATACATTTTGCATAAAATTGTTTTTCTTACATCAATAGTTGCTTTTGACAAATCTTTTGTTGTAAATTCCAAACACGTGTTGCATCCAGTGTTGCATGTACTACTTCAACCCACACACGTATATCTAAAAACCTAACATGAAATATCATGTAAATATATAAATTATATTATTAAATTAAATGTGTGACACACATCGTGTCTTCGGTTTCTTTTCTTCTGTTTTGCCGCCAAACATCAAACGGAACGGATTCATTATTTACTTATTATTCGATATGAATTGAGAGTTCGTTGAATTCAATTGTTAATTATATATACCCAATATATATTCCATTTTTGTTAAAATATGTTCTCGATGAAAATAGAAAACAATTTTCCTTAAAATCTTTAAATTTTATTTTACTAACTAAGATTCAAAAATATTTAAGCAACATTCCATTGAATGAATTTATATTGCAGAAACGATCGTTGACTGAATGAATGAATAATGTTGAGCATGTGTGCAATGATTATGAAAAAATATATTCGTTCTTTGATATGAAAATTCTAGTAACAAATGAGGTTTTTTTTATTAAATAAATATAAAAGGAATTGATTGAATATTTGTTCATTTTCTTCGTAAAAATATAAAAAGAGCGGGAAATTTTCAGCATAAAATGTGATGTATCCTGGTTTGGTGCATATACAAATGTGCGGAAAAAATCTCAATTACACACTTGTACTAGGGTCTCTATCTCTTCAAGTGCTCAATGAGTACAGAAACAACAACAAGTAGATACAAAATTTGCATTAGCCGCCCGAACAACAACAGTACACGGCGATTGAATTTTATCGATTGAAGTTTTGAAATTAACGAAGAAGAGAGTGAAAAAGAGAACGAAATAAAGAGAACGAGAGGTAGAGAAGCGTGAAAAAATACACAAAAAAAAATAAGAAGAAGAATTCTATTCATACAACTGCAAATAGTTTGAGTTGAATTGTTTTAAATACACAGAGTACATTCTCGAAACTATACTATTGAGAGAGAGCAAGAAATAGAATGCGTAAGCAAAATGTAAAACAAAACAAGCTGAAGTGTGCGCGTTTTGACACTTGGTTGTTTCATTCACTCACTTTATATCATTGTCTGTACGTTCGGTCGGTCTCTCTGTGCTCTGTGTGAAGAGAGCATTTGCTGTAATGAATTGCGACGTGAAATCAAGTGAACAGAGAGGCGCACACAAACAACAAGCCCTATATATCGATAGACTGTATACAAACAAAACCATTCTCAAATAACCAATGAACGTTCAGCGTTCGCATAGCATGACATCATCATTCACCAATGACATTGCGGCAATGTGACGCGATCGAATATTTTTAACTAAAATGAGTCATATGTAAAAACGACGACGAAAAACAATTTTGCCTTCATTCGCATTTTAGCTATTGATCTGTTCGGTACACATTATTTTTTCGTTCTCTTACACGTTCAGTGTGTATTCTTGCTGGTACGAAAAGAGCGCTAACACCGTGTACCCACAAATTGAACAGTGATATATACTCGTCGAAAAAAATTAAAACGAAGAAGAAGAAGAAACAAAAAGAAGGAGCAGCAATAGCAGCAGTAAATTTTGTGCGTTTGAGACGATTAAAAGATAGTTATTTTTCATTTATTTATTTAATATTATTATTTTGTTATTTGATTTTGCAATCGGTTTAGTGTTTTTGTCGTCTCGTATATCGAACTGTCCTTTTTGAGAATTTTACAATTTACAAAAAGTATTTTTTTTTGTTGTTGTTTGTAGTGAATTTTAATTTTTGAAATGATAATATTGTGTTTGGTGACTTGAGAATCAGCGAATAAAAAATAAAAAGAGATATACAGTTTTTTATATGAAAGTTACAAAGTGAACGAAATTTAAACACAAACCGGCCAGCCAATCATCGAAATATATATATACATACATTATATTTGGCAAACGATTTGAACGAAAGAAAAAAAAGGAGTAAAAGATCAACATTTTTTTAGAGGTGATTACAGTGTATATGTGTGATAAAAAGAAAATAGAGCCCGAAACGGAACGAAATTAACGATAATGAAATTAGTGCTTGTTGTTCGTGTGTCTTGACAATAAACCCACTTGATTGTGCTTCGACTCTAAATACACATAGCAGCAATTTGTGCGCTCGTCGATTGAGAGTTCATTGTTGCAAAAAGGTAAACATTCCAAAATATTTGCTCATTCTGTCTCGCTCTCTCTTTCTGCCTTTTAACCATTCTTTCCATCTTCAACGTCGTTGTGAATAAATTAATTTCGCGCACAACCGAAAATGACATTTGGACAAAATACGAATTTTTTCGCCACATTTGTGAGTTATGAAATGAACGACGACAGCCAAAATGTTCTTTGTTTACGTTTTATTGGTGGGTTGGGTGTGTTTTTCGCGCTCTGTCTCTCTTTCTCACACTCACTTTATCTCGGAATTAGCTATTAAATATGAAAATTCGCACTAACGAATTCGTTGCTTTTTACGTTTTTGTATTATTTATTTTTTTTCTTGTTCTGTATACGTATATTCCTTTTGTAACGCGAGCCGCGCGCTTCATATGTGCCTTTGAAAAGTGCGAGTTTTATAGTTCTCGTTGTTGATTTTATTTCATTATTCATTTTGTTCATGTATGTGTGTTTGTCGTGCTGTTGTTCTTGTGCGACAATAAATATAAAAAAAACAACAACAACAACAGTGTCAGTGTTTGGAACATGATGTGTGCGCGAACAAACGAAGTAGTGGACATGCACATACATGCACGCGCACATACAACAAAAGCATAGACTTCATGTGATATCGAATAGCACAAGGAACTAAATAAAGTAAACAGCGTAGAAACCCCACTTGTAGCTGAACAACTCAAAACTACCTAATGTCTAAGACAGACAGAGTGCTCTTTCTCTCTTTTTCTTATTCTTACATGCTTAAGGTGCTGCTTTTCTTGTTGTTTGAAAAATGCACTGAACAATAACAACAACACTATCGAAGGAAGCAAATGAATAATGAGAGAGTGAAATGAACGATATCAATATACATGAACTGAATGTTGTGTGATATGATTTTGAAAAAAAAAAAAAAAACAGTTTGTATGAATCCAGAACATACCACGATTGAAATTTAAAAATCAAATTGTCAACACTCTGTACTGTATAACACAGAGACGATAGTAATGTTCTGGCAATTAAAACATATAATGCTATGCCACAGAGGGAAATATTTTTTTTTTAATGTGACAGAAAAGTTTGTAAAAAAACAGTACATTCATTGTTTTTGTGCATGCATCGGAACAAACTGGCGATGAAGTCAAATCACTCTTTCATACACGTTTTAAAATGTGTGCGCGCGACAATGCCAAGAACAAATAAAAAAAAACAATAACGTTTTTAGACAATAAAAACAAATCACAAGTTGAATCTCGCCAACATATCCAAAGATCATTCATTATATAAATTCAAGGATCACATTTCGAATGCGCGCTCTGTCAATAACACACGTTAACTACCAAATTCATCTTGTCGTCTACAAAGCGAGTTTTTTTTTGTATTTGTCTGGATGGTTTTCATTTAGCGATTTATTTGATATGTGCGTGTATTTTGTTTGTATGTTGCTTCGCCAATTCCAATACAAACTTCCAATTCAATCTTCAAATTGGACATTTAGCGCGATATTTGACCGTGTTGACCTCAACTTATATTGTGGAGAAGAAAAAATCATTTCATACGCCCATTAAGCCGCTTAGCTCAAGTTCATTTGACGAGGGAAAATTCAATATCAAAAGAATTTAATAACTGAAAAGTTTAACAATAAAATTAAATCGGCATTTTACGAAGCATGCATTTTTTTGTTGACAGAGAGTGTTAAATGAAATCGCGCCAAATGAAATGACTTAAACTCACTCCTAGAATGCTGAAATGATAGTGACGGGCACAATTGACCGAGAGATATAGATTATCGAAAAGCAAAAAAAAAAACCAAACAAATAACAGTGTCGACGTGGAATTAAAAGAGTAATATACATACCAAGCGGCCACAAAAAATATATAACCCATTTATTACTTACTTTTTTGACATTTTCAATCAATATTCACAAAGTTTGTGTGTGTGTTGCGATCATATATACAGTGGTGTTGTTTGCTTCAATTCTGTCGTGCCGCATATCGTGTTATTGGTGTTTTTTTCTCTTCACTTGAAACAATTTGGCATAACGCGAGGCGTGAGTGTATAATGGATAGCCATCGCCAAACCAAATATATACAAATCCGCTTTATAATGATATACATACAACATACACGCGAACTAACTTACGTACACACAGAGAGAAGCAAACAGCAGCAGCAACAACAACAACAATAAAAAAGAGAAAAAACCCGAACTCAAATACCAAATAATATCAAAGCATATTAACTGGAAATGAACAACAACAAGATTTTGAATTAAAATACAAAGTGTTCGCTTGCTTGCGCTCAAAATTAACGTCAAAATCGTATTATCGCATCAAAATAAAACAAAATGTAATAAAATAAATTTAAAAAATTAATAATGTGACCATAAAGATATATATTATAATAGTTGAATTTTAACGACATTCTCCGATAGTAAGTAATGCAGCTTTCAATAGCATTGAAAAATTTGCATTTGATGTTTTAAACTTTGCTATATAAGTAAATGATATTTCACCACCTGATGTAAACTAATAACCCTTGAAATATACTGTTTTTCCCCTTCAAATTGAATAAATTCTTTAGTAAACGCAAGCATTAAACACATACATAAACTTACTAATATTAACAATTTAAAACGAAATTTACGATTTCTTCCTTTTCTCAATTATTTTTTTTATAGATTAATTTCACCTCAATCAGCTGTGACACAAACACAATCAATACAGACAGAACGTGTACCTTATTTTTCATTTGGTATAGAAACAAAAACTCTTCAATATCCCAAAATTGCACTAATTTATACCAGTAAGGCTCCTCCTCTAATGAAAGCGATAAAAATGCACGAAAATCGGAATAATAATATGGAATCATTTTACGGCGATAATGGACAGTATGTTGCTGCCGCTACTACCACAACAACAACACAAACACGATCAACACGTAACCTCAAACGGCCGGAAAGTTTGGATTTAAATTTAGCCGCCAACAATAATAAACATCCCAGTGGTAAAAGGGCACGTTGTCAAATCCCATCCGCTGTACTTGCCTCACCCGATTTAAATATGCTGAAATGGGGCACACCCGACCTCGAAAAATTTATCATGTCGAGTGATCCATTACAAACGCCCACACCTGGTTTGGGAATGTTTGCTCCCACTACGATAAAGGTAAATTTTTGTGAAAATACCTAATAAAATGTTGAACCAATTGAATAATTTTTTGGATTTTCAGGAAGTGACAAACGAGCAGGAAGAATATGCGCAACCATTTGTGGACGCGCTCAATAACTTACGAAACAGCGATAAAGCACATCTACACATACAATCACATCAGCAACAGCAAAATCAACAGCAACAACAACAACAACAAAACGAATTCACAACATCAACCGGTGCCATTGTGGCGAATCCAGCCATTACCACTACATCTTCTACGACATCGACCATTCTAAGCAAAGTGGGTATGAGTGGTGGATCAGTGACGTACACAAACCTAGGTAAAAACATTATTCGCAAATCGAAAAAAAAAAAAAAATTCAAGTGAAAGAAATAAGACTAAAAACAAATGTGTCTCGACTCAAAACCATTCACTTATCTTTAGACACAAATTCTAATGGTGTGTCAGTATGAAAATATAGAAGAAAGTAAATTGTGATCATTACTAATTTTGTGAATAAAAAAAAAACAATTTGAAAATTTCTCAAACGAAACAATGAACAAATATATTTGACCGACATTCAATACACTATGTATAACATACAAATGGAAGGTCAGATGAGAATACAACAGATTCTTTTCGGTTTTATTGCTATGGAATGTGACCCTAAACAAAAATGAAGAATCATTATCAATGCGCAATGTTCTACTCGATTTTTTTTAATGTCGACGTTACAAAGATAAGACAAAACAAAAAAGCAGAGAAGATGAAAAAGAAGTGAAGAAAACGACGTTTAGGAAAAATGGACAAACATTCCAGAATTACACACACTTTAGGTGATAAAATGGGCTCGCCGGCTCGTTTTATTACTATCTTTTTTTTTTCTTTTTTTTACGCTTGATCCTTAAAAAATGTCTCCTGTGTCACTTCTAACATTTGTTGTCCAATAATGAAAACAAATCAACTGAACTTCATAAAACAATTCAATTGATTTTAAGAGATCTTTCGATCCTTTGCATTTTGATACAATGTATTAAAAAAAAATTTCTTAATTGAAAACGAAAAATTGATAGCAATACCAGGAGTATTGGGGAGTTTAAACGCAATATCTACCATTCGAATGTATATTTATATAAATATATGCAAAATTCTACTTTAGACCATTCACTACTCAATAAATATGGCATATCTGGCCAACACTTTTGAACATTCGGCTGGAGGCTTCTTGATCCTTATTTTCATGGCAATTGAAAATGAAAGCAAATGATCGCATTGAAAGCCACATTAAATTTTATTGAATTTCGCTTAACACATACATATTTCAACGTTATAATAATTTCAAATTTTTTTTAAACGTTTATTATTCATTTCTTCTCTTTCGGCAGATGATAGTTACCCAGTTACAATAAAAGATGAACCACAAACTGTACCAAATTCACCGCCAATGAGTCCAATCGATATGGAGAGTCAGGAGAAGATAAAATTGGAGCGAAAACGTCAACGAAATCGGGTGGCGGCATCGAAGTGCCGTAAACGAAAATTGGAACGCATTTCAAAGCTGGAGGATAAAGTAAAAATTCTCAAAGGCGAAAACATTGAATTGAGTGGTGTGATCAAAGGGCTCAAAGAGCATGTGATTAGTTTGAAGCAGAAAGTCATAGAGCACATAAACAATGGTTGCAGTATACCAACAGCATACTTTGTTCGGTCGTCAAAAACTGACAGTGATATTAAGTAGAATAACAATTTTCTGTAGAAATATTTTTCTGCCATGTCGCATTCGTTGTTGAGTGCTAGAAGAAAGAGAATATGAATATTTTTATGTAAGCGCAATGAAACACGTATGTACATACGTGCATTTTTTTACTTTTGTACAGCAAAAAAAAACGATTAGATCGTTATCGATAAACGAAGATGAATTCGATATGTCCAAAAAATCATAGACAATTCGAGAAAGTTCTTTGTCATTCACCTCCAAAATAGACATCTTCTGAATATATGAACCGCTTAGAATAAAAGTAGATAATGGTAGAAAGTTGAAAAAAATCTCAATCATAAAGTGTTATGAAAATAATACTCAATCAAGGAAAAAAGTGAAAATGAAAGTCGATCAAGAAAAAAATTGAAAATAAAAGTCAAACACAATTTA
>NW_022201045.1:0-1611 GCF_009176525.2 Contarinia nasturtii
ATATTTTAAAGCACTCATATATGCTTCTGTCGTACGCTTGTTCATCAAAATGTGGACGATCGGATAAGTCTGAAATTGAGATATAACGAACTCTACAATAGCAATCTTAAGCCCCGTGTACATGATAGAGACGAAGAAACAACGCTAGAGAAAATTAAAATATCACCAATGTGCAGTGATGTAGAGCGTAAATGCATTGTATTGCTGAATATTCTCTATCATGTAACACTCTCTACATTTATAAGTGTAGAATATTTTTAATGTAGATTACACACCCTTTTAAAGTATCGTATGTAAATCGTTAGCACCTGTTTGAATATTCCAACTGGAGTTATGCGAAAAGTACCATCCATTTGAAAAAATCTTTCCTCTTGGTTCATATTTTCGAGTATAAATTTTATAGATTTAGCTGATGAAAATATGCAGTGACAAAAGTCTTTTTCAATGTGGGTAATGTTGTAGAAAACCAATCGATCTTTATGAAGGGATCTTCCTAAATTTTCAAAAACTTCTGTTCGGTGACATTGGAGAAGTTGAAACGTCCGAATTCAAAGCAGGAGCACGAGATGGCTGAGTATACTTGCGAATACGCCGCAACTTGGTTAAAAAGTTGGCTTTGTGATCGGTCGGTAGCCAAATTCCTTTGAAAGAACCAGCCAGAGCATTCTTGTACAAATTAAGCACACTTACGTTGGCGAATTCATTGGAGCGAGTTTGATTTTTCAAAAATGTTTCGAACTGGAGGCCGGTTTGCTTGTGAAAGCGGGCTCCAGCGACACACGTCGGTTCATTAAAACAATCCAAATAAATGGTTTGTGGATTTTCGTTGGATTTTTTGTAGACAAATCCATCATTGCATTTGAAATATTTCACCGAATCCAAATAGAAAAAAATTCGACACTATTTATATATAAGTTTGAATAAAATTAATATTTGAAATAATTTTTTTTACCTCCAATCGATTCCATTGCTGTCTTGACGATTATTTCAATTGTGCACAAAAATTAAGTAAAAATTCAATTTTATTCGTTTGAAGCAATCAAAGTTACCGCATAAAAATGTAAACAAACTGCTGTCAAAATCAACATAGAAGATGTTAAAATGTCAAAAAGAGCTTCACACGCAACTTCGAACGATGAGCTTCGCGCATCGTAATATAAATATCACCAAAATCATGAAAATTACGAATAAAAGTTTGGCCAAAAAAAAATTGTAATTATTTTTAATTTTATATATTTTTATATTTTTTGTAAAAAAATTGTCTTTAGAAAATTGATTAAGTAATTGAACGATTTTTGTTTATGCTCAATATCAAAAAAAACGTTCACTTCGACGTGCGGTGCCATCTTCTGAGAAAAGTATGGTTTAGAACTTTTTTCATGTGTCTATCAAAAAATCTGGTCTCACTGTACTTCTATTTCAGTAGAACTTAATACCAAAAATACAATAACTTCTTAGGCAACACAATTGATGAAAATATACGAGTCGGATGAAGCTGAAACCGAAAAGTCAGAGGGAGAGGAGGAACCTGAAGAAGGCACAGAATATGAAATGGATGTCGACGTATAGATGTCCTATTAACATCGAAATATTAACATATCTTATTACTAA
>NW_022201046.1:0-2468 GCF_009176525.2 Contarinia nasturtii
TTCTTACTTTGAATCAACAGTTAACAATCAAGGAAAATAAAATGAAGCTCTTCGTGGTCTTGTTCTTCGCTGCATCAATGGTAGTTTTATTAATTCTCTTAATAAGAACTTAAGCCAAATAAGAACTTTTATTATAAATACTTTTTTCAAAGCTATTACCAAGTTATTTTTAATTTCCAAGAAAATATTTTGCGACATTATTTTACTGGACTCTTCTTTTCCATTTAGTTCATCATAGTGGTGTTTTACTTTTCCGCACACACCTAGTTTGTAAGGTAAAGTATTGGAATCGGTCGAAAAATTAACACCCTCAAAAAACATGTTTTCTGGGTGTTTTAGGAGCCGGGGAACACGAATCTAGCGTTTTTTCGATGTCCGAATATATGTGCGTGGTACCCTGTACGCTGTACGCAAAAATTTGTTAACACTATAACTTTCAAACAAGAAAAGTAAATCAAAATCTGACTTCACAGGATGATTGGGGGTGCCGAGGAATAGAAACCATTAGATTTTGAGCGACTTTGGTTGACAGAGTAAAGTGTCATGTCTGGTGTGATGCCCATGGCCATCCATGGGAAAAATTCAATTTTTCTTCCAAAAGTGATATTTAATGTATACTTAAACACTCAAAAATGTGTATTGGGGGGTTTTTGGGTACGAGAAAACCGAATATGACGTTATTTTTGCGATACAAATAACTTTCGACACACTTTTCATACAAAAATTCCAAAAAAATTGAATTTATGTATGAAATCCATGTCTGTATGATATCGTATGATAGCTGAAACTTTGCAGAGGCAATTTTTATCACAAAAAAATACCATTCCGAGAGTTTGAAGACATTTCAACGCATATTAGGGGTACAACCGAACAACATTTTGGATTTTTCGCTCAAAAACGAAATTTTGTATGGGAAGTACCCTTAATATGCATTGAAATTTCTTAAAACTTTCAGAATGTTAACTTTTTGTGAAAAAAATAACCTCTGCAAATTTTCACATGATTACGATATCATATAAAAATTCCCATTTTTAGTAGTTTTTGTATGAAAAGTGCTTCGAAAATTATTTGTATAGTAAAACTAATGTCAGATTCAGTTTTCTCGTGAATTCTTTGAGTAAAAGATTTGTAATAAATGCATGTTGTGGATCACGGTGCGGAAAAGTTCATCTTACGGATGTAAGACATTTTATTTTCTCATTTATTTAGAGATTTTAACAAGGGTTTTAATTATTTCAAGTATTGTTTTAATATTTTGACTGAGGATGTTTTCCAATTCCATCAGTTTTACAGTGTGCATGTTAAAAATAAAGGACCATGATGGCCATAGTATATTTTGTTAGACCATAATATATATTTCATTCAATAAACATTCAATTGCCTGCAATGAGACTCGAAAGTCAACTTATTCAACATTTTCTTTTTAGAGTTCAGAGTTTAAGAAATCTAATTTTGAATTTCAGCTACTAAAAGTTTATATGATAAGCGTATATTTCTTAATTAACACAAGCTAAAATTCCTTAAAAATCTAATTTTGAAATTGTACTTCAGAACAAATGTATTAATTGTCAACAAATTCTCTCATTGACATCATTCAATAAAACACGTGTCATAAACAAAGCGAATTAGTTTCGCCACCTTCACTATGTACAGTTGATAGAAACCACTTGTCTCAAACAGACGCTCGATAATCGCTTATATACCATCTCAATTTGCGTAATCCAAGTATACGAATTCAAAACGAAACGATGAATTTTCTTCATTGAAATTTGAATATCATTATAATTATAACACGTGTTTTATTGAATGATGTCAATGAGAGAATTTGTTGACAATGAATACAATTGTTCTGAAGTACAATTTCAAAATTTAATTTTTAAGGAAATTAAGAAATATACGCTTATCATATAAACTTTTAGTAGCTGAAAGTCAAAATTAGATTTCTTAAACTCTGAACTCAAAAAATAAAATGTTGAATAAGTTGACTTTCGAGTCTCATTGCCAATTGAATGTTTATTGAATGAAATATATATTATGGTCTAACAAAATATACTATGGCCATCATGGTCCTTTATTTTTAACATGCACACTGTAAAACTGATGGAATTGGAAAACATCCTCAGTTAAAATATTAAAACAATACTTGAAATAATTTGTTTGAATTCATTTTATTAGTTCAATTTGGTAGAATTAAAACCCCTAAATAAATGTGAGAAAACACCCGGAAGTTTTTTTCATTTTTCAAAAGAAAGTTTTTATTTTTTTAATCCAAATGATTCCAAAAAATATCAGAAATAGATTAATTATTGATTTAAATCGAAACATATATTCATATTTCTTGTTTATACATAATATAAGATAGCTCTAAGTTATTATATGCTTATGATTGTTTTGGAGAGATAATTCTTTACTTTTTTTAACGTGCTGTCGTATTCCTTTTGAAATGGGTTCGATTGTTCTGGAACGAC
>NW_022201047.1:0-1918 GCF_009176525.2 Contarinia nasturtii
GTGTTAACTTGGTAGTCACAAACTGAATGCCAAAACGCATATCGCAAAATTCGCGTTTTCACTGCATATCGCAACATTCGCGTTTTCACTGCATATCGCAAAATTCGCGAAGAAAAACCTAGAAAAAAACTATTTATATATCCACGCGCGTAATACATGTATGTATTAAAGAAATCACAATTAAAAGCGGATTTTAAGCATTTGTCCAATTTAGAAGGAATGCATTTATGAAATAAATACAAAAATATTGGTATTGACATATCGAATGAGTCGCAAACAAAAAAAAAATCCTATTTGAACAAAATTCATTTCCTTCCAATTTAGTTATTTTTCTGTTCAAATAATACTTCCAACATTTCTACTCACATCTGCATAGAAATCATATCATTCGCTGCATTTATTTTCTGAATTTCACATTTGGTGTGGCATAATATATGGCTTATTACTTGAAAATTGAAAGCAACTACGAATTTCTTTTCAATTTTTTTATTATTATTTTGCATCAACAATGACGACTATGATGAGGATCCAATTCCCATGTCATTTATTCCAAATGTTAAGAAAATAGTTGTTTTTTTTTTCGTTTCTTTATAAAATATTTATTCGATGGCCCTGAAAAGAGCCGATTTTTTGATGGTGTTAAAACTTTATTTGGTTTGATATTGATTCAATTTGTAATGATTTTTTGCTCTAGAAAAAATTAGCGTTGCGATGTAAAAAACACGAACAAAATTCATCTCTCATGTTCATATTATGGATAATTTGTATTATTTTTTCAACATTTAATCAATTTTGTACATTGAAAGAGACTAAACAACGATTAAAGTGTTTTTTATGCATGAAAATGTGCGACGGTTCATTTGAAAGACACACACTCTGCACAAGTAGTCATATAGTTTAGTGCAAATCATGCACTGATGTGGCTCTGTGGATACGTGTCGACTGTATCAAGCGAACGTTCTGTGTTCAATACTAAAAACATTTTTAATTTTTTTTTTCATTCCAATTTAAATTAGTTTTATTTTATTTTCCATTATTTACATTTATTTTATATTTTCCTAATGAAAGAAGAAGAAGAAAAAATTCATTAATGCTATTTACCTTCAAAAAATGAACATTCAAGTCTATTTGATTCACATAGTCTTAAATATTTATTTTTTGAAGGTAAATAGCATTAATGATTTTTTTTTTTCTTATTTCATTAGGAAAATATAAAACAAATGTAAATAATTGAAAATAAAATGAAAACAATTTAAATTGGAATGAAAAAAAAATTAAAAATGTCTTGTTGCCAAAGAAGACCGAAACAAAGAAAGCCTAAATACGTTTCGACATCACACCATCAAAAAATCGTCCCTTTGTCAGGGCCATCGAATAAATATTTTATAAAGAAACGAAAAAAAACAACTATTTTCTTAACATTTGGAATAAAAGACATGGGAATTGGATCCTCATCATAGTCGTCATTGTTGATGCAAAATAATAATAAAAAAATTGAAAAGAAATTCGTAGTTGCTTTCAATTTTCAAGTAATAAGCCATATATTATGCCACACCAAATGTGAAATTCAGAAAATAAATGCAGCGAATGATATGATTTCTATGCAGATGTGAGTAGAAATGTTGGAAGTATTATTTAAACATAGAAATCACCAAATTCAAGCCGAAGGAAATGAAAGTATTTCAATTTTAAAATGAATTTTGTTCAAATAGGATTTTTTTTTCATTTCTTCTAAATTGGACAAATGCTTAAAATCCGCTTTTAATTGTGATTTCTTCAATACATACATCTATTACGCTCGTGGATATATAAATAGTTTTTCTCTAGGTTTTTCTTCGCGAATTTTGCGATATGCAGTGAAAACGCGAATGTTGCGATATGCGTTTTGGCATTCAGTTTGTGACTACCAAGTTAACAC
>NW_022201048.1:0-3476 GCF_009176525.2 Contarinia nasturtii
TACTTGATCGTACAAATCAAAAGCTGTTTACACTCGTTAGCAAATTAGCTTTCATTGTGTCCGAGGATAGAAATTTCCAATAGTGTTGGTTTCTAGAAAGAATTAATTGTTTGACAATTTAATTATGTGTAACATCAATAACTGATTTCATACTGTATAAAGTTTACTATTATACTGTTACGTGACATTTGTAAAGTCTTTTTGGTTAATCTTTATTTTTAAACGTAACATTGATATGTTAGAAAATGGTGTTTTCCCCAATATCATAGTGACTCTTAGTATTTTCTCTTTTTGGCTGCGTTCACACAATCCAAAATAATTGTTTTAAAAACGAGGAAAGCACATTCTTATTTTATTATGGAAATGTCTCCATTATAGTTTGGTTGTGTTTGAACATTCAAGTTACTTTAGAATGACGGCATTTTTAAATTTTCTTTCCTCATTTCCCATTTTTTTTATTAAGGAGTAAATATTTTTCAGTAAATCCCCATTTATGTATTATTATGTTATTATGATTGTAATTTTACTATAATCTCATATCACAAAAATAAAAAAAGGTACTCCAATGCCAAAAATAGAATCTAATTGCACTTAACCAATCTTTCACAAATAAATGAAGACGTCTTTCGATCAAATATATGACGATCGTTGCCATTTGAAGTTAATTGTTGTCAATCGGTATACCGTTTTCAAAATGTAGCTCTGACGTAGTAGATATGCTACGTGAGATCATGTTGTTATCGCCGCTAAGATAATAAAATACTTCTGAGCAGTTTATAGGAAAATAATTTTCAGACAGTACTTCAATCAATACGAACTCTGAACTAAAGAAACTAAGGAGTACTAGAACTTATTAACATTGCCATATGCACATTGTGTACGGAGTATATTTACAAAAATGAAGAAACAGTCAGTAAACTAAAAAATCGTCTAACCTATGGCGCAAAATACGGATATTTTTTTTCTTTTTTAATATTTCGATACCAGCCTAGAATGAAAAAAATTTAGGAAATTATGACAAGCATTTTCAATTTGTTTTAATATTATTTATTAATTCTGAAAATTAATGCAAAAGGAAAAAAAGAAGTTTTTTTCATTCCAACATTTTTTTTAGTTTATTTTATTATATATATTTGTTTTAGTAATATCAACATTGAAGTATATTGGATAAACATAACTATTTCAGCATTTTAGATTTGCCGCGAGCAAAGCACAGCAATGACCATTGTGGGTTCTTTTTCTTTGAGCAAAGGATTGAACGCTGTTCCAAAGTTAAATTCCAAGTCGAATATATTCGAAGGCTCACTGAATTTGTTATTTATTAACATTGCAGATGACATCACTGACCTATTGAACACTTCCTTTTAATAAAATATTCCCGGTTTTATCGTAGATAAAAAGTGTACCGCAATTTTTATGAATACAACTTCAAAAATATTCCAAATGCTGTCATTTTTCCAACTTTATTAATTAAATTGACTCGTATTTTGGACTAAAACAGAGAATAATGAAAGGAGAAAACATTTCTTTAGGTAATGGAATTTGTTCGTTTTATTTGCACATTTCCTTCCAGCGGTCAAAGTACAATCAATAAATAATTTAAATAGAAGTTACTTAATCTTAGACATTTAAGCTATAAGTCTTGGCATTAGATCAATATCAATTATTATCAGAAACTTAAATTATGCTATGCTCAATTATCATTCGATGACTAACATCTGCCTTGATGTTTCACTTTCAAGCTTTTATTGCTCCTGCTAGCACAATTGAATGTGCATTCGTTGGTATAAGTTTTTCCATCATTTCCGCAGAGTGGTGCAAAAATTCGAGTGCAGAGACAATCTTCAGCTGCATAAGGGACTGGCACAACTTTCTCATCTTTCTTGCATTCTCCTTTGTGTTTCAGGCTCAATCCTTTGATGTTTTTAATGGCGCAATTCAATGTACATTCGTTGCTGTATGTATTTCCATCACTTCCACAGACTGGTGCAAAGTTCCGGGTGCAGATACAATCCTCAACTGCGTATGGGACTGGTACAACTTTCTCATCTTCTTTGCATTCGCCCTTGTGTTTCAAGCTCAAACCCTTCGTGTTTTTAATGGCGCAATTCAATGTACATTCATTGGTGTATGTATTTCCATCGCTTCCACAGACTGGTGCAAAGTTTCGGGTGCAGATACAATCCTCAACTGCGTATGGGACTGGCACAACTTTCTCGTCTTCTTTGCATTCGCCTTTGTGTTTCAAGCTCAAACCCTTCGTGTCTTTAATGGCGCAATTCAATGTACATTCATTGGTGTATGTATTTCCATCGCTTCCACAGACTGGTGCAAAGTTCCGGGTGCAAATACAATCCTCAACTGCGTATGGGACTGGTACAACTTTCTCGTCTTCTTTGCATTCGCCTTTGTGTTTCATGCTCAATCCTCTGATGTTTTTAATGGCGCAATTCAATGTACATTCGTTGGTGTATGTATTTCCATCGCTTCCACAGACTGGTGCAAAGTTCCGGGTGCAAATACAATCCTCAACTGCGTATGGGACTGGTACAACTTTCTCATCTTCTTTGCATTCGCCCTCGTGTTTCAAGCTCAAACCCTTCGTGTTTTTAATGGCGCAATTCAATCTGCACTCGTTAGTATATGTATTACCATCACTGCCGCAGACTGGTGCAAAGTTTCGGGTGCAAATACAATCCTCAACTGCGTATGGAACTGGTACAACCTTTTCGTCTTCGTTGCATTCGCCTTTATGTTTCAAGCTCAAACCCTTCGTGTTTTTAATGGCGCAATTCAATGTACATTCATTGGTATATGTATTGCCGTCGCTTCCACAGACTGGTGCAAAGTTTCGAGTGCAGATACAATCATCAGCTGCGTATGGAACTGGCACAACTTTCTCGTCATCTTGGCATTCACCTTTGTGTTTCATTTCTAAGCTTCTGAGGTTCTTTCCCACGCAGTTCAAAGAACATTCGTTGACATATGTATTGCCGTCACTACCGCAGACTGGTTCAAAAATAAGAGTGCAGGCGCAATCTTCCGATGCGTATGGAACTGGAACGATTTGATCGTCGCTGCATTCACCATTGTATTTGATGACCAAATTGTGATTTCGTTTCTTTTCACATTCAAACAGACAGTTGTTGGAGTAAGTTACGTTGTCCGATCCACAAACAGGGAGATATTGACGAGTACAGCGGCAGTCAGTAGATGCGGGTGCAGAGTAAATTGATTGCACTAAGGCAACGACTCCAATGATAACGAATAGTTTGTTTACTCCCATTTTCCCAAATTTATTTGATTCTTCTTTTCTTCTAGTTTATATCACGTTGAACACTTTTCGTATAAATCTTTTGTTTTTGCTTCAATTGAACTGTTCGATTTGATTTCTTAGTCTGAACTAATAATTATCCTTGCTACCGGCATGTATTTATATGAAATTTTCAAGTGCGTGCAAACGAATAACATTTCTT
>NW_022201049.1:0-3202 GCF_009176525.2 Contarinia nasturtii
AAGTCGTGTATAATTTATTTTGGATAACTCTTTATTATTGTGCGTTAGAAATGAATAATGTATTGAAATGTGTAAATCGCAAATTCAAACGAATTCATACGTAATTCTTTTATATTTTTTGTCATCAATAATTCAGTGATCGATATTTTTGCGCAGTTTTCAATGGAATCAACTAAAAGGCTATTGATCTTGGGGCAAATTATATTAAAATTTGTAGATTTGATTTTAAATGAACTAAACATTTTAACGACGTATACTTTGGTGTTGTATGAATTCGGGTAAATTTTTGTTGGTACATAATCATAATAATTGTTGTACATAATTGTACATAATTTGTACATTTTAGTAGTATTTACGATTTTTCGAAAGTTGACATCGACCGGAAATTGACTACCTATCCCTTTTTATTAGATTAATAATTATATAATAATAATAATAATTTTTTATTAGATTAAATTAAAATTATGTTTCCGTTTTCATCAAACACTCAGTTCTCTTTCTCTCTTCAACGTTGAACTAGACTTTGAATTGAGTAAATAGATTCACGTTCACTCTTTCGGCATTTTTTGTATGATTTGAAAAAGTGTTGATTGTTTGATTTCATCCTTTACTTAGAAAAAATGCCGTGATGGATTGAAAAGGTACGGATGAACGAAGCCCACTTGATATTTATCCTCTTTGGCTTGCATAATAATCTTGTTTGCCAACTTTTTCTTCTTGTTCAGTTTTATGTCGGACGCAAAACTTTCTTCAGCCTCATCATTCAGTAAATCTTTTCTGGCTCGAAAATAATCATTGAGTTTTTTAAAACTCAAAAAGGGCCCACCAAAAATGTTCGAAAATCACTTACGCAACGAATTTTGAAAAATGTAAAAGTAGTTTGCGTTGTTTCCCATCTACTTTCGATAAAAAATCATTTCACGTAATTTAAAAGATGGTACGGACAAAATCCAAAAATACAAACACATCATTCGATCAATTTTGGGGTTTTTCGGCATTTTTGGTAAAATGGCCATATTTTCTCCACTTTTCAACCGATCGTAATGATATTTTTTTTAACCGAGAGATGAGCGTAGTCAATTTTAGAAATATCGAACCCTATCGGTAGAGTTTTTTTTTAATTTTCGATATTCGTTTTTTGAATGAAAAAAAAAAATTGATAAAAATAGCCATGTTCTATCATATTTTCTTCCTTCAATAATTTTATTTTCTGTAAAAAGAAAACAAAATATTTTTGCTTGCCAACAAAGGAAAAAAACTCATATATATATCCTGTATATCAAACATAGAAAAAACACATATGTATACAAACCTGCGTTACGTGTAACAATTGTAATTGGAGTTTTGTTACTAAAATTATTCTCAAAAATATAAGAAGGTGTTTTATTGAAATACATATTTTATTTTTAATTCCTTTAATCAGTGAAGTTCCTTTAATCAGTAGGTGAGTCCGTTTGGTGAGTTCTTAGAATGAAAAGCATATCGAAATCAATAATTTGATTTTTTTTTATTATCTTTCATATTCGACAGGAATTCAGTACCAAGATGAAGTTCACAGATCTAAATAATTATTGCCTCGAAACAAATTTGGAGTTCTTGAACCTTGGTGACCTTCTCAATATAGCAGACTCCAATAAGCGATTGAGGAGAGCCGCTGGTTTGGTTTTCGTGCGAAAATATCAGCAAAAAAAAAATAATCTTCGACAAAGTGCACATTTCACCAAGTCGATTAATAACATTTGAAACGGATCGCAAAGAAGAACCCGTGACCAGGAATGCATCAATATCAATGATTTAAAATCATGTCTTCAGATTTTGCGTTGTTTTGGACCGCATATTACAGCAATACAATTTCACTTCGAGCCAGTCATCAAACGCGAAACAAGTCCTCTCAATGAATGTGATCAACATATTTTAACTTATATACATGAATATTGTACTGACTCATTAACTAAGATTATTTTCGAGCGATGTCCAAAAGGTGGCTTGAATATTTTAACAAAACCATTCACACGAGTTGAAAAGCTAGTAGTTAGTAATTCCTATTTGGATGTTGGAATCAATGAAAATTGGATCAAACAATTTTTCCCAAAGGTGAAAAAATTGAAAATTCGACTTGGTCGTCCTTATCGACTTCTTTGTTCGGAGAGCGTATACTTTGCACTTCATTTTCCACACTTGGAGCATTTCGAACTTTTCATTAA
This sequence comes from Contarinia nasturtii, assembly GCF_009176525.2. Taxonomy (NCBI): domain Eukaryota; kingdom Metazoa; phylum Arthropoda; class Insecta; order Diptera; family Cecidomyiidae; genus Contarinia; species Contarinia nasturtii. The sequence continues at coordinate 2,205 of NW_022201049.1, forward strand.
CTTGGCATCAAGAGATGATACTGATGCTTTTGAAAATTATAGTAAAATGTTTCGTTTAAATCCACAGATAAAAATATTTCGACTTTGGACGAATTTCAACGCAAAGCACTTCAATGCAAACTTTTTTCAAAACGTAATTGAAAGTCTTCAAAATTTGGAAATTCTTGAAATTAATGCAGACCATAATTTCTTTGATAATTTCAATAACGAATGGTTATTCTTTGCGAATATAAAACATTTCCATATTAAATTGAAATCATGTGTACGAGTTGCACCCCTTGCAGTCATATTACCATTTGCATTTGACAAACTCGAGTCGTTATCCATTCATTTGGAAGAAAGAAGCAACGTTAAGTTGACTGAAAATTTCTATAATTTCATTGATAAACATCCGATGATCAAAAAATTCAATTGGAAGCACCTAGTCCTTTTCATATGGAGTTGATTTCAAGACTTTCAATATCTTTGCCGACAATTACAGAATTAGGGCTTCTTTATTTAACACCTGATGAAGTTATTAATTGTATCGAAAAATTCATATCATTAAAAACATTATTTTTTAATGTTTTAGGGAATTATGCATTTATTGAACAATTGCAAAACCGTCTAGATAATGTTTGGAAATTAACAGAGATAGGAGATTACATTTACTTGAATAAGAATTGAAGGATAAATTTGAGAATTGTTCATTTAATAATAATAAATAAATAAATAAAAAAATCATCAAATATTTTCATATTATTACCAATTTAAAATACGTAGGTAGCTCCTTAATTATTGAGAATTGGCATCATTTGGTGTTGCCGGATGCAAACCATTGTCATATTCGTAAAGTTTGACATTTTTTAGCATGAACGTCCTCAGATGGTTTTGTCATTCGATCGCTATTTGTATTGTTTACAGCGACCCTCTCTTACAGTAGACTTCCAAGCGAATCGCCATTTGCCAGCACCATCTCTGTGTGCTCGTATAAAACAAAAAAAGTTTATGTTGTGAGA
>NW_022201050.1:0-1847 GCF_009176525.2 Contarinia nasturtii
AAAAAACTGTCATCGAAGCAAATCTGCACAGTGCCATTCTGGCTGATAACATAAGGGAGCATACGAAAGATATCGTGGCTGAGAATGAACAAAGAAAAATTAAGGAGCAACAGACACAAATCGAATTGGACAATTTGAGACGCGAGCACGCCGAGAGAAAAAAGTCGGAAAAGGAAACTCAAGAACAGATAAAAAACTTGAAGGAACAAGTAAAAGTGCGCAAACGGTCTGTGACAGAACCACAAGGTAGTGACGAGACAAAAACAATATTAGAGGAAATTCTACGGCGATTCACGGATTTGGGTATGATCAGGGACGCAACAACCACGGAGTATTTGAATACGACTACATTGGAAGACCTCCGACTCCGTATAAAGGAGATCGAGGCAGATGCAAATTACGTCATCGAAAATTGGGGGAAAATTCAACTCCAAGAAGTGAAACCGGAAGAAAAGGGAAATTGGAAAAATAAGGTACCGGAAACCGTGAAAATTCGCGATGAGGTCAAAGATCTAATCTGCAAACGAATAACCGAGTTGGAGAAACCAAGGGAGGTGATTCCCGTTGACTCATCGTCAGACGAGGATGTAATCGAGCTCAGGGACGAGGATCGAGCTTTGCGATCACGGAAAAAGAAGCCGATTAACACCACACTACCACCACTCGAATTTCTAAGTACGACAACATCAAATCAAACAGGGGGGGGAAATCCCATACAACCTCCAACGACGAGCGATGAAGTTGGTGGGTTACAACCATCGGCTCAGGGGGCAACGTGCACAAATACAAGGGTTGACTTAAAACTAGACAAAATTCTATTGCCTTATTTTGGTGGAGATCTGACAGAGTGGACACAATTCAGGGAGTTCTTTACAATTCTGGTCCACGATAATACTCAACTCTCAGATCTAATAAAATTCAATCTGCTTCGGACCCACTTAAAGGGAGCTGCGTATGATACCATTCGTGGGTATCAATTTTCCAGTGCAAATTATAGTGTGGCCTGGGGAGACTTGTTACGACGATACGAAAGGAAGGATGAGATCGCACATGAATATATACGGAAATTCTTCCAAATTCCAGCAATTACCCAACGACCACCATTCAGGTTGATCAGAACTATTGTGGACGGGACCAACCAGCTACTTCGAGCACTGCCGGGACTGGGCGTGTCGGTGACAAACTGGGACATTATAGTGGAGTTCATCGTGTTATCAAAAATAGACGAAGAGACACGAACTGACTGGAAACAAAAGATCGGGAGACGACAAAACGTCCCGATCAACGAACTGTTGGAATTTCTAGAGACAAGGGCCATAGAAATTCAACCAAATCAGAGCGAACGGCTTAGCCAAATGCTACGCCAAGGAAATGGTGGTGGCGGCAGATTCAGGGAACAAAGGAAGATTTTCCAGATAACAGAGAAGAAAGAAGAAAAACCACAAAACCAGCGGGAATGCCCTTTATGTAAGGGCAATCATCACATCTGGCAATGTCAAAAATTTAAGGGTGAATGCGCAAAGGTCCGAACGGAGATTATGAGGTCACTCAAATCCTGCTTCAAATGTTTGTTGAAGCATCAAATCGGGACTTGCAACGCCGAGGACTGCGCGTACTGTGGAGGACCCCACCACATAATGCTTTGCTACAAAAGGGAAAATGACTGGGAGAACCAGGGGGCCAAGCCGAGACCATCAAAAGATGTAAAATCAAACACACGACCAAAGGGAGGCAAACAAATCCATCACGTGCAACCAAAAACTACGAATCTCCCAGCAATACGGGAAAGCGATGACTGGGACAACGACTGGACTGCCACGGAGATAAAAAACTAGAAAGCAAGGGAA
>NW_022201051.1:0-1962 GCF_009176525.2 Contarinia nasturtii
GTAGTTTCATAAAATGCATTCAAACCAATTTTCTCTAGTGTAAGTTTAAGATCCAAATTTATCCAAAGGCAAGCGATTAGGATGGTAAGACCACGTCTCCAATAAATAATGATGAATTATTTCTCCTTGGCCCCAATCCGGTTTGATATCAATTGTTCATATTCCGTTAATCCATTTCAAAAATCATACTCCATAATATTACTAATTATTAGGAATTATAGCTGGCTTCCATTTTTTGTGTGCTAGTTGAATTTTCCATGACTAGATTTATCAATGTAAATATCGGCATTATAAGTTGCCAATGACATTCCTCTCCTCCGAAAAGTATCTTTAATCCTTTCTTCCGTTCCTTATCTTACAAAGGTGTACGAAATAATGCATTATCGTCCAATTCATCTATTCCAATATTTCCGTCAAACTTAATAAGTAGTAAGTCCAATCCGATCTGTGTCATTTTGTACAACTACAACTTCACATTCCAAAAAGTTGTACAACCGTAAGCTCAAAACTATCTGGCATCTGTTTTCATCCTATTTCCTACGATTGATATTTTTATTTTGGAACTGTTCCATTTTATCCAAATATTTATTGGTAATAAATATAGATGAATTATTTGTTCATTGACTCCGTTTTCAACTTTGATCCAACAATCTGTTACATTATCGGTGGTGCTAAATCCAATTTTGAAAATCCTACTTCAAAAGTTACAAATTATCTTAGTTCCTAATTTCCTGGGTCCACTAATGGTTGTTGAATTGTTGTAGATGACATTATGGGTTGTTATTGACAATCCCTAGGCAAATTCCAAAAAATATCTCCAAACTTTCGTTACGTTCCATATCATACCAAGGCATACGAAGAGATACATTTTTCCAAATAAAAACGGCAAAGCGTTGAATCCAGTTCATTTTGTCGGTGAATTAGTTTTCTTCCAGCATTTCAATTCCAATTTCTACCATTTCGACTTAATGAGTAATGAGTCCAAACAATATCTCATTTTGAAAAATTCCAATTCCAAATTCCAATAAAGGCACATGGGTGTACAATTGTGAGCCCAAACCATCCATTTTAATTCCTTTTCCTATGCTAGATCATTTGCTTTCGAATATGATACTTTAATTTGAATTTTTTCTTGAACGATTTATTCCTTGTCGTTTCATCCAATAATTCAACGCAGTTCAATGAATGCCTCCAAAATTAAGTCCATAAAATAATCCTTTTGTTCCATCTTACTTCTGAAATCAATTGAATCACAACTTTTTCTTCTTTAATTTTTCATTGAACTTTACGTATGAGTGTATCCCAGTTGTAAATTGAAATAGTTTCACAGTAATTTCAATTTAAAAATGTCCTTATTCCTCATTAAATGTGTATTCCGATGAATTTCAGCGAGTGTAGTGCATTTGAGTGTCGTAAATTTTATTACGATTTTTGTATATTTTATTATGGTTTTTGGAGAATTTATGACGAATTTTAATTTATCCATACTATTCGTATTAATATGTTACTCCATTGTTCCTCTATCAAATCAATTCCAATTGTCACATTGATCTGGTCTTCTCCAAAATGACTAATGTTGAAGCTACTTTTCCTCCATCAATTATGCCAAACACTAAATCAGACGTCCTAAAACACCTTCTGATCGTGAGCTGATCTCTTTCCTACTTTTCCTTTTGTATATGTGAATTTCTGCCTTATCTATTGTCGAATGATACAACAAAGTCCGAAATGATCCTGCTTCTAAGCATATTGACTGGTGGTCATTCCAGTTCCAATGATCCACTATTACCTATTTATTGACTGATATTGTACAATTGCAATTAAATGACGTGTAATTTATTTTCCATTCCCGATTGATCCCTTGTGATAAATCAGCCTGTTCACCTACCTGTTTTAATATTTTCCAAGAAGATGGGTTCCGCGATGAATATTCAAATTATAAATTTACGTATCCTGCTGTCC
>NW_022201052.1:0-3836 GCF_009176525.2 Contarinia nasturtii
CGAAGCTGTCAACGAAATGAAAATGAATGATGAATTGGATGCTGACAGCGATGAAGACGACGAAGAAACTAATGATTTGAGGGAATTCGTGCGTGAACTTGGTAATGAACTTGACGTTGATATTGCGGCTCAAGCGAGTGAAACAACAAAAAATGAAAAAGAAAAGCAAGTCGAAACCAATCGCTATTTTAGTCCACAAAGAGTTACTGAAGCCGATTTAATTAACTTACTGCTGCCTCTCAATTCACAACAGCGAACATTTGTAATGCATATCTTGAAACACATTCGAACCAAACCAAACGAGCCGTTTTATTATTTCCTGAGCGGTACAGCTGGCGTAGGCAAAAGCACTGTGATTAATGCACTTTACCAACTCATAACTAAGCATTTTGATGATCTTCGTGCAGCCCAACCAGACAAACTTAAAGTCTTACGCACAGCACCTAGTGACAAAGCCGCTCATTTGATTCATGGAACCACCTTGCATACAGCCTTTTCTCTACCCGTAAATCAATATGGTGGGCAACTTGCGCCACTTTCAAGCAGTGTTTGGTAAAGATATCTTATCTCGTTTGAGATAAGATAAGATAGATACTATCTTTTATCTTATCTAGATGATTTTAGAAACTTAAAAAATCATCTTATCTTTATCTAATCTTTTGGCTTTTTTTGGTATCTTATCTTTATTTTTTAAGATAAATAATAAGATATTTTGGTCATTTATTTAAAAAAAATTCATCAATTGTCGGTATGATTAATTTGTTCATTGAAGCGAATATGATCAATTTCATGACCCGATTCGTCAAAATTATATTCGAATTCCATTGCACGCCCATTGAAATCAAGTTGATTGCATTCGAGAAATTTCGAGAAATTCACCTTCGTATTGCATAAATGGCATAAACTCGAAACGCTTTGAAAAAGGTGCTTCCACCATTCGTAACAATATGTGTTATTTTGTGCACTGCCAGATCATATTTTTTAAAGGCGTTTATAAGTATTTTTGTCAAAGCATCGTATGATTTTTGCCATATATCTGTTGAAAAGCTAAAACGAACGATCCCCTCTGATAGGACGATAAATAGTGCACAGTAATGCTTTTAAAACTACGATTTTTCGATAACATCGAATTTGGAATTCCATCGTGTTACGCACGGTGTTCGCAGAACACATCCGACAACTTCAACGCACGATTCATGGGCCCGATTACTCGGACCGATTAATATCCACAGTGCGTGAAGTTTGTTTTTAGCAGATATTAATTAACATTCTTTTTTTTTCACCTTGACATTTTTCAAAATTTTATTCAAATAATTTTCGTTATCTTATTTTTGTATCTTATCTTTTCGAAAGATATCTTATCTTTTATCAAAAAGATAAGATGATCTTGAAAATATCTAGATGAATTTCGGAAAATTGAGATACTATCTCAAAATTATCTAGATATTACATTTCAGATATCTTAACCAAACACTGCTTTCAAGTGATGTAGCCAATGCAGTTCGTGTTCAGCTTCGTGAAGTAAAATTTGTAATTATGGATAAATGTTCAATGATTGGCACAAAAATATTTCACCAATGCCATCACAGATTGGTTCAAATTTTCGGCAGAAATGAACCCTTTTTGGAAACTTCGATCACATCATGGCTGGAACATACGAATCATATTTTTCCGATCATAAGCCAGTTTATTTTATGCTCACCGATCCGCAAAAATCGAGACCTATGAAACCTGTTACACAAACTGTCAACAAGCCCATTAAATCCGAGCCGATCAAAATGAAGAATCTTGTAATAAAACGGGACAGACTTAAACTGCCAAGTGTAACTACCGATCTTGGCGTACGGCAACCTACAGATTTACCAGCATTGAAATTGTAATATTACTAACCATTACGATAACGTAAATGTCTGTAATAGTTAATAAAATTATAATAGCTATTAATGTAACGCTAAAATCTAACATTACAATTTCAATAGCTAATACCGGCAATGCTTTGTTACAATAAAAAGGTGTTACCCGTATTGTTAAAAATCTGACATTAATATTTAGACTTTTCAACACAACTTTAAGTTGAAAATATATTTACAATAGATGGCGTTTGTGTCTGCTCTAAGCTTATCATCAAAATTGGTTGATTCGATTTTTTATTATTTTATGCAAATTTCATCATTTTTGGTTTTGTTTTGAAAAAATGTTTATAGATTTCGGGAAAAAAAAATTGCTTGAACTATATTGTTTTATTTTCCGAAAAATGAATGATGATTATAGACGATGATTTGAGATTTTGTTTAAATAGAAATGTAAACAGAAATTTCGTGCACGTGCTTTTTCCATACATCGGACAACACCGTGCAAGCCGTATGAGCATGACAGATTTAAAAGTCAAACATCAAACCAATAAAAAACATCATTTTAAACTTAAGAGGCAATCGCAGTATTTTTACTGCGTGAATAATTTTTTTAACATTCAACATTCCATTGCTTTAAAACACAGCAATTTTATTTTAAATTTTGGAAACATTTCCGTTTGAATTTTAAGTTTCAGTATATGTTTTTCGTTTGATTCAAAACTGTGTGTACGGGGGGTGCCATCCATACTTTTTTCATCTGTCACAGTAAGTGAGATATTTTCATTTTCAAACCATATCATATATTTTAATTAATTAATTTGTTCATATGTGTTTTCTACAGATTTCTCGCACATTGAAGATGGATGAACTTGAGTCGATGGTGATCGTTCAGTCCGAATGCGAGGACAAACGGGAAGATCATGAAATTGTCGACTTGACAACAAGCAAGGAAGGCTCGAAAGACAATTCAGTGTCGTGTGTAAAACCAAAACCAATTGCTGAACGCCGTAGAAGTCAGCGTATTAGTCTGATAGAGAAAGCTCGAACTGAAAATAGCCAAGCTAAGATAGTTTATGTAGTATCAAAACAAAATGCTGTGCGTACCAAAAAGGGCTCCCTGAAATAATTTATACCGAAATTATTTATTTAATGAATTATTTCGGAAATTAAATCGAAAAAATTCATTGAAATAATTTATAATAAATATATTCGGTTAGAGCCGGAATTGTTTATTCGAAATTATTCATTCAATAAATAAATGCGTTTTAATATGAAGTTATTCATTTGAAATAATTTATTTTAATTATAAAAAAACGAATTTGTTGGCGAAAAAAGGCACACCTTTGTCAAATAATTTCTTATTTTCTTAATTATAAATACTATTGTAATACTACCATAGTGTGCATGAGCAAAAAAACGATCATTTCATAATCTTTAACAGTTTTGTAAAATTATCACCGAGGGTGATCTCAGCGTTCGTCATATTTATTTCAATGTAGCCATACGAAATGTGTTGGTTTGAGCAACTACTTTGCCACAGCAAGGACAGTGTACTTTCTTTTTTCTACTAATAATTTTCTCCTTTTTTTTGTTGTACAATACTTCACATTTGACAAAGATCACCCTTGACAAAGATTATGAAATGATCGTTTTTTTAGCACACTCTGGAACTCATAATTTAACTTTATAATTAAGAAAATAAGAAATTATTTGACAGAGGTGTGCATTTTTTCGCCAACAAATTCGTTTTTTTACAATTAAAATAAATAATTTCGGATCTAACCGAATATATTTCATATGAATTTATTTATCCAAAAAATCGAAATAGTTTATAGCACACAGAAATTATGCTCCATAAGAGACTGTATAAAATGCAAAACTGTAGCACTGCTAGCGCCACTACGGACAACTATGGAGCTCTAGTCTGTTGGCTGCAACTGAGCAAAAGTCTTTTCACTATTTGGCGGCAACTTAGTGTAGATT
>NW_022201053.1:0-22544 GCF_009176525.2 Contarinia nasturtii
TAGTATCTCATTTATTTTAATTCATCGTCTTGTATCAGTATTTTTTTAAATAATGTTTGGAGCTCATGATTATTCTTACCCATTCATAAAAGGAACAACTTTCTATTCTTTATGCAGATTTGAAACATATTGTGGTAACTCAGAAAAACCGGTCATATATGACTAACTACCAATTTGCGCCTTCTCGAGTATAATTCCGATAACGAAGCTTTAAAAGAATTAGATTATCTGACAATTGTCATAAATTAATTTATAAAAAGCCAATAACATTCTAAAGAATTGTTTTGTTTAAGAGATATCAACTGTTTTATTCGATTTCTATTTATTGTACATTGAGGTGAGTAGTTTAGAAAAGTAATAAATTCTCTTAATGAGTAAACAACGAGCCAAATGGATAAATAATGATAATGGTAACTTAATTTTTTCGATGAGTCTTTTTTCGATGATTTGTTGAACTTCGTAGGTTAGTTAGCTGTAAATGAAGATAAATTTTGTCCAAATCACTACCTGCATTTTGAGAAAGATACTTTGGTCTGTCAAATCTGTGCTTAATAAGTGTGTTCTTAATCAAGCACTGTACGAGTAATGATGTTTTTTTTGTCTTGTTCATGAAACGTTTGGACGAATTACCTTTTATATTTGAATCGTTAACGATGATGCACTTATTCTCATTTTCGCCATCGGATCCAAAAGAAACTTGTAGAGGTGGTCGTCCAATCGACATAGCAGAGCTCGAACGAGATGAAGCACCAGTATGAACGGAGGCTGCATCACATAGATTGATGATAAATGTCTTGCATTTTGATTCGAGATCTGTGCGATATTGTTTGTATGTTTCTTTGGATTCTATTTTGGACGATTTCAACAATCCTTCGAATTTACCACATTCTGTCAGAATGTTCCTAGCATTTTTTTTCAACAACGAACAATGCGATCGGAAAAATTGCTCAGCAGCTTTTAAATCCTTCTTCCTGTTTACTTTCTCTTGGATACGTACGATGTCTTCTGTGCTCAAACGACCTTTTTCACTGGTAACTTTGACCGCACTATGATATTGCCCATCTATTTGTGTGATAGCTGTGATTTTAAAAATACCGTTCTTGTCGATGTCGAAATTTACATCGACTGTATTTGGAACAAATTCCGACAATTTGAATTCACCCAACAGGCTTTGTTCCTCACCTTCGAACACGTGAATATTAATCGATTTTTCTTTTAAGAATGTAAGCCGCCTAGCTTCGTGGTATGGAATTTTTTCGAAACGTTTGATATTTTTGTCATATTTTGACATCAAAACTACCAATGGAAATGGAGTAATATCTTCTGGACGAAAATATTCAGGGATCGATGTTTCACCTTGCAAGAATGCAGCTTGGATACTTGCGCCTTGGCAAACTATGTAAGAAACAAAAGGCATTTTATTAGTATTTCAACATTGAAATTATCACTAATAGAGTGGAATATTTTATATGAATTTTATAACGAATATATTATATCCGGTACCTAATTCCTCATTGATGATGTGAATTTCTTTGTCCAGGAATTCTTCTTTTACGATTTTTTCAAACAATGGAAATTGGCTTAAACCACCCACCATAATGATGTCGTTAATGTTGATGCTTTCAGTTTCAGCGTGAACTTTGGCTTCTTTAACCAGTTTCGTTAATTTACACAAGACCGACTTGATTATATTTTCGAAATCAGTTTGGCAAATTTTATCCATGTAATTTTTACCATTAAATCCGAAAGAAATGTTGACATAGTCTGTTGAGTTTTTTGGACAATTTTCTTTTGCTTTTTCAATGGTTTTGCGTAGACAGACCTTTTTGTCTTGATTAAAATCGACTTCATATTTCTCCGTGATATATTTTATCAAACAATCATCGATATCCTTTCCGCCTAAATGTGTGTTTCCAGCAGTAAATAGTACAGAAATTGATTTCTCTTCCATAACGATTTCCACTATACTAACATCGATTTTTCCACCACCTTGAAAGAAAAAAATTTAAAAAGTAAAAAATGTTCAAAGAAAATATCTAACGTTCTTACCAAAGTCAATGATCAAAACGTTAAGTTTTCCGACGTCTTTCTTGTCCAAACCATTTACATAAGCCATGGCGGCGGCTGTCGGCTCATTGATAATTTGAAGAACGTTCAAACCAGAAATGGTACCAGCATCTTTAGTTGCTTGACGTTGTGAATCGTTAAAATTAGCTGGAACGCTTATGACAGCATCAGTTACGGGTTGTTTCAAATAATACTCAGCAGTTTCCTTCATTTTGGACAAAATCATTGCCGAAATTTCTTCTGGGAAAAATTGTTTAATTTCGCCTTTGTATTCAACTTCAACTTTTGGCTTTGAGTCGAAAGACTTAACAATAAATGGCCAATACTGCATGTCATTTTGAACGACTGGGTCGTTAAACTTACGTCCAATTAAACGTTTGACGTTAAAAATTGTATTAAGTGGATTATCTGTCATTTGACTCATTGCATCATCACCAATTAGACGTTTAGTATCGGTGAATGCAACGATGGATGGTGTTTTCAAGTTACCTTTGTCGTTGAGAATAATTGAAATCTTTCCATCCCGGAAAATACCAACGCACGAATTCGTTGTACCCAAACTGATACCAACAGCTGGAGCTTTAGCCATCTGATTTTTATAATAAATGAAAGAATTTTTTTTATATGAAATATAATTATCAAAATGTTCACGAATAATGTTTGGAGCACAATAAAATCGATAGAATATTTGAAATGCAAACCTTAAATGCAAACTTCACAATGGTCAATGTTGTATCAAAACACGAGAACTCAGTGGTAACAATCGAATAGCAGAATAATTTTGAAATCGATACAAAACGTCTTCTCGTTATTACAACGCCAAACGTGTTCTCGGTAAAACCAATGAAATGAACGTCAAATGTCATAAGGCTTGGTTCACATCAATAATACTAAATCAATATTTAGACATTAAACAATTTTTGCTTTGAAGAGTTTTTTGCTTCAGGAAGTGTCAATAAAATGTTGTACAAGTAGCGCCGACAATTTAAACTGTATCATCGCTGACAGTGAATAAAATAACCTCAAATTTCAAACGAATGAAACTTCCGTCTCTCTTCTTTTGTTGAACGTAAACAATTTGATTTCTTTGTAGCTTAATAGTTTGACGAGCAAATTATGACGGCTTTTTTGACTACTAAATGTTCGCGATCAATACATTTTATACGGAATGTAAGTTATATTTCGTGAAATTTTTTCCATTAAAAATTACTTTCACTATATTTGGTTAAATATATCTCGGTTAGGTATTTCAAAATCAAAAGAGATGCTTGAATTTGCAAGAGTATCAAAGCAAAGCTTTACTTCAGGAAAGCGGTGTTACCATTCAGGAATTCTGTGTTCTCGATGGAACGCAAGGAAAAAACACAGAAAACCTGGACAATTTTAGTACGTATTTGATGTAACAATACAGAGACAGTGAATGATTCTAATGATAAGAGTCCTATCCTTACAGAACTAACTAAAAACATTTAATCCTTACAGAGGTACCAGAATACGTAGTAAAGGCACAAATATTGGCTGGTGGACGTGGTAAGGATCATGAGCAATTAACTTAAAAATTGCTTTTCTACTATTCACGAATAATTTTTTGATTATTCGTTCTTTTCTTTTGTGATTCTCCCATTAGGTAAGGGCACATGGAAACATAACACAGGTTTTAGGGGTGGCGTTCACATAACTACAAAGTATGTAAGATTGATATAAGGATGAAGATGAAAATAAAAGAATTTTAAAACATTTTTAGATCCAACGAAGTCTTACGATTTGTCGAGAAAATGGTTGGAAATAAACTCATTACAAAACAGGTAAATCGAATTAAAAATATAGAAGATTACGGAAGATTATATTACTTGAACCAAATCCATCTAAAGTTGCCCATTTTGATGGAAAATCATAGTTTTTTTTTTACTTCGTCAAATGTTTTTAAATATTTTCTGGCTACGACCAATTTTATACAACAATTGTCAATGTTTTTTCATGTAAGAAGCAAGGTAATGCAATCAAAGCAATCAAAATGAAGTGTGTCGCTTTTTTTTTTAAATAGACGCCACCCGAAGGAATTGTTGTGAAGAAGGTGATGGTTGCTAAAAGCATCAATATAATTCGAGAGACATACATATGCATTGTGATGGATCGTGATAGTCATGGCCCAATAGTAATTGCATCACCAGCCGGAGGTATGGACATTGAAACTGTCGCGGAAGAGACTCCAGAAAAAATTCTCAAGGTGGCGATCGATATAACAGTTGGCCTTAGCAATGAAAAATGTCAACAGATTGCACGTTTCTTAGAATTCAAGGGTGATCTTGTCGAAAAAGCATCTGAAGAGATTCAAAAATTATGGAAATTATTCTTAAAATTAGACACTGTACAAATTGAAATTAATCCATTTGTTGAAACTGATAATGGTCATGTGATCAGTGTGGATGCAAAGTTGGACTTTGATGATAATGCACGGTTTCGACATGGAAGAATTTTCGATATGGAAGATGTAAGCGAAATCGATCCCAAAGAAGTAGAAGCATCAAAATACAATTTAAATTATGTAGCAATGGATGGAAATATTGGATGTCTGGTTAATGGTGCTGGATTGGCAATGGCCACAATGGACATTATAAAATTGAATGGTAGCACACCGGGGCATTAAAAATTGCCTTTCTATAATTAATTAATTCTTATTGATTTTTTTCGATTATTTGTCGCTTATTTTAAATTAATTGTATTCATTTCATTTGTGGTTCTCCACTTAGGTAGCACACCGGCAAATTTCTTGGGCAAGTTTTATATATGTGCAGTTTCTTTTGATTTAAAAATTATTGCGGAAATATGTTCACGTTTATTTATTATCCGGGATTATTCAGCTAATTAATATTCATATATTTCTTATAGATGTCGGCGGTAATGTGAAAGAAGATCAAGTTTTAAAAGCATTCGAAATTCTATTGGCTGACCAAAATGTAAAGGCAATTTTAGTCAATGTGTTTGGTGGTATTGTAAGTTCAATAGATACATATTCCAAATAAATAGTGCTGTAAAGTTTGTGGAAGTAAAAAAAAGTATAATCATTGATTGATCATAGGTGAACTGTACCACAATTGCCAGCGGCATAGTAAGAGCATTTAAAGAAATCAATCCACAGGTACCGATGATTGTACGATTGGCAGGAACAAATGCCAAAGAAGCAAAGCTAATTCTGGAAAATTCCGGTTTGCCCATCATCTCGGCTACAAATTTAGATGAGGCCGCATCATTGGCAGTTAAATCTATCAAAAAGTACTAATTCTAGTTGTTTCTTTTAGTTTTTGAAATGCAGTTGAATTGTATTTTTGAAGAAAAATAAAACAGAGACAAAAATGGTAAACAAGTCTTTTTTCTGTTGAAAATCATATGATCAGCTATAAGCAATCACATAACAAAACAAATTTTATAAAGGGAGTAAATTAAATAGCGCGCAATGTGTTTCTTGGATTTTTCTTGTTTTCTTTTATGATTCATATATTCGCCAATATTTATTATAATGATTATTTAATTTTTGTTTGTTTTTCACATTATTAATTTTTAGTTTTCCATTTTTCATTTTCCATTGTTTCATTTTTTTGTTTTTTTTTTTGTTTACCGATCATACTATTCAAAATTCATGCTCCGGTGCTACATTCTATTTCCCTTTACTTGCAAATATCGATTAATGTGTTTGTTGTTTTTGTTTTTTTCTCAATAATTTGTATGACATAAAATAGCGAAAAAATGAATATAATATTAAACGTCAAAAGTGTGTGTTAGTAATGAAATGTCGAGTAAATCATTATCTCTCCCTTTATTCTCATTCAATTGTCCAACTACTTGACGGCTATGAGTTCTTGTATGAACTGTTTGGCCTGTTCAATTGATCCTTCTTCCCCGCGAATCGTAACGCCAGTCAATCCATTCAATCCTGGATCACGATCTGAAACAATGACGTATTTGAATTGAAATTTTGGTTAGGGTTAGATAACAAAAAAGCTATTCTTAACTAGTTTTTGAGAAAGAAAAACCTACCAATCTTGACATGCACGTTGAAATTGTCTTGAATTTCACGGATTTTACCTCCACCACGGCCAATGACCATACCGACTTTCTTCGAATCAATGTCCATTTTACTCGATGCACTATTTGGATCGAAGTTGTTATAGGCTCTTGGTGCAGCACCGTTGTTAAAATTCATTCTCGGTTGGCGCTCACCACCATAGAATTGTTGTCGCCCGGCACCATTCTGCCCGAAACTACGTTGTTGCTGGCTACCATACCCATTTCCATTGGCGTAGCTTGGACGTTGTCCTATAACATTAGACAATTAAGATAAAAAAAAAACATGACAACAAGATTGATGATGAGAAATGATTATAAGCACATTGAATGAAATATTTTAGTACAGTATTTCTTTCTGATGAATGCATCATATATCGCCAATATAATATCAATAAGTACATCAAAATTCTATGTAATATATACATATATCGTTCTGCTGTCTGAGAAAATACGAGACCGATATATATATATATATATATATATGTGTATAGTTAGTATATACTATATATAGTATATATAGTGTATATATATATATAAATATTTTTTAAGTCTAATACCTTGGTAGCCACCTCCGTTCATGGCATTGTCACGGCGTGGTCCTCTGTTGAAGTTGCTGTTGTTAAAATTGCGGCTTCCGAATGTTGGATTGCCACCATTGTAGCCACGGTTCACTTGCTGACCGTCTGTATTTTGCCAGGCTTCAGACATTGTTTAATGTTCGCTTTTTCTTTTTGATTGTGTGTTATGGGTTGCATTTTTGTTAGCGTATATGAGTATATATGTGTGTGTGTGCGTATATATGGTATTGGTTGGTTTTTCCATAGAAGGTATAAAAGGGCAAAAATGTTTTTTTTTGTTGGTTGGTTGGTATGTCTAATTTTTCTCAAAATACGATGGGACAAATGCAAAAAAAATGGTTTACAATAGCAATTATTGGTTAAACCATGTTCTTTTGTAAATGCGCATTATATCAATGAGCTCTCCATTCTCTCTTAAAAAAATGAATATCGCATTTTTTTCGTCCCAAAAAACCATTTCCTTTAAATTTTCCATGAAATTTTTTTGCCGTATATTCGGTGTGTCGATGGAATTTCGCCAAAATTTCGTATAGCAAATTCAAGGAAAAGTTTTTCAAGCTTCTAAAAAGAGCACGAATTTACTTACAGTTCAAATGCAACAAATTGATTTTGTATGGATGTTTTATGTATGATTTTTATGTAAAATATTTCGTTTCGCTTTGTTGAAATGAAAACGAATAGTATCTACGACGAATCCACACTGAAAATGGTCGCTCCTAATAAACAAAGATGGTGGCCATTCAATCGATGTTTATCCACACGAAGAAAGTATACTCTAGTATACAGCAAAGTGCGTAGCAGATGCTCGACCTATAATGCCGCAAAGCGCATACATGTACCATTTTTCCTGAACCGGTTCATTCAATTTATGTTGTAAACTGTTGACTTTTTTGGAAAAAAAAAATCCCAAAACAATTTTTTTAAACTGAAAGTGTGTAACATGGCTACCAATTAATTCTTTCTACTTAAATATTCAATATCATACATTACAAACACTATTGTATTATTGTAGTAGATTTTCTAATTGACATATGCATGTGACAACATTGAATTTTGCTCGGTACCGGTACAAATGTTTTTGTGTGCGTTTCGTATTGCAAGTCATAAACAAAACAGTTAAATTGATATTCTGCAGCTATTATAAAATTCCTGGTAGTATATGCAAAATTGGCACAGACGAATATTTTGCCCACGTGTTTTCCATATATTTTGTGAATAAGTAAGCATATTTAGCACAATTGTCATCTACATAAAATTCGAATTAGAAAATATTTAAATAGGTTTTTTTAAATTCTTTTTGTTTCTGGATTGTATTTGTAGCAAAGAAAACTACTATATCTTAATCAAAATTGTAAAACTCAATTAATACAATAAACAATTACAACCCAAGATCAAGAAAGAGTAAAAACATACATTCTATCAGTGACCATCTCTAATAAAAACAAATGGGTTTTAGTTTATTTTTAATAGAAAATCTGCTATTATAGATATAAGAGATTTATTGAATGTTACAATGAGCGATTGGGAAGACGAACCAACATTACCACAGATTACAACAAAACGTGTCGTTCGACAACAATATGACGATGATGACGATGAATGGAATGGTCCATTATCGGAATCGGTACAACCAAATTCCAGACATGAAAAATGTCGAAGTTCAAATCGCAGTTTTGACCATCAGAGGCAATCGATCAACAATTATATGGACTGTGATGGTCAAGAGGAACAAACGTTATTCACTGTCAATAAATCAAGTGTCGGCATCATCATTGGCCGTGGTGGTTCAAAAATCAATGAAATTCAATCAAAATATGGCGTCAGATTGAATATTGGTGAGTTGGGCCTGGTCTAGTAACATAATGCAAAACTATAATTTATTTTTAATTTTCTAATACATTTTTTTGTTAAACATTTCCATTTGTGATATATTAAAAATGGCAGACAAAGAAACTAATCGTGATGGAAATGTGACAGTTACCATTAAAGGTGGAATGCGTGAATCACATGAGGCAAAACGCTTTATATTGGATTTGGTCAGTTCAAATCGCTATGAATCTCGTGGCAGCAATTTACGTGGTTATGAACAGCGGAACGATAACACACGAAGCTTTGAATCTCGTTCAAATGAGCAACAACATAAAGACACGCTCGAAATTTATCCAGATAAAGTCGGTATGATTATTGCTTAACTTTTAAATCATATGTAATTTTAGTTATATTCTTCAAAATTTTCCAAAGAAAAAACTTCAAAGCTACAATGTAAATTTTTGATAATTACCTTAGGTATGGTTATTGGACGTCGTGGAACTACAATCAATGAAGTTCAAGATAAATTTAAGGTTAAGGTCAACATCGATAAAAATACAAATTACAACGGAAAAGCAACAGTAACTGTGTCGGGTGGTAAGCAACTTATTTTAATTTTACAATTATTTTTCGATTAGTTTCGATTATGGTCATTCACATTCATACATTAATTGTTATATATGTATTACGTATGAGATTGTCAAATGACGATGATGAAAACTGAATCTATGTGAAATAAAAAGAGAGTGTGTGTGTGGATCAGTGAGTGAGTGATAGATGATTGAGAAACCATTAGAATGAAAGAATCTATATAGTTTGACCACAAACACACAGAGAAATCGACGATTACAACTACCAAATCTCAATTTAAAGCAATTGGTGAACATTAATGTTGTTGTGGTTATTGCTTTGCAATTTTTTCATTATATGTTTCCGATTTTTTTCCGAATATTTTAAATTAATTCGATTCTTTTCTTTTGTGATTCTCCCCTTAGGTAGCCGCAGCGATGTAGCTAATGCGATTGAAAATATCAATGGTTTGGTTGGTGATTCGAATGCATGTCATGGCTCACATCAACAACAAACCTCCTGGGCACATGAACTACAACCTGATTCGGGTGCATCTTGGCAAAAACAAGATACTAATTCCACGATCCAAATGGAAACGATTGACTGGCAAGCAGCTGCACGCGAAAGCGTAAGTTTTTTCTCTTTAGTATATACTTTGCATTCAGAAATTAGGGAAAGGAATTATAAAAATTATTATTATTATTATTAGGAAATAGAAAATAAAAAACGGTGGGCCTCACTGCCTCCATTACAAAAGAATTTCTACGAAGAGCATGCAGATGTTAGAAATATGACATCTGAACAAGTTGACGCAATTCGACAGCAAAACAACAATATAACAGTTAGCCGTCTATTCCTTGATGAAAATCAATCAAATGACAATAATGAACCGATACCCAATCCGGTCACCAAGTTTGAACACTGTTTCCAGAAATATCCCGATTTAATGGGTAAATATTTTGAATATAAATTGAAAACTGATTTACTACTAGTTATAAAAAAACAGTAGAGATATTCATTAATTTATCGCTAAGTAGTTGGAATAACATAAAGTTTTGCCGGGACCTCTTTTTTTGACAGAACAAATCGCAAATCAAGGCTTCGAAAAGCCATCACCGATTCAGTCACAAGCTTGGCCGGTTCTACTGAAAGGCGAAGATTTGATTGGAATAGCACAAACTGGAACAGGTAATTGAAAGTTCGCAAAAAACACATATCCAGAGAAAATGTTTTTATAAACATCATTTGAAAATAGGAAAAACATTGGCATTCTTGCTTCCTGCGATGATTCATACGGAATATCAATCAATTCCAAGATCTGAAAGAAATGGACCTAACGTGTTAGTGCTTGCACCGACACGCGAGTTGGCTCTTCAAATTGAAAAAGAAGTTGCAAAATACTCATTCCGCGGCATGAAAGCGTAAGTTTGTCGGTTATTTCATTTATTCTCTTCACATGACTAATACATTGGAGAAATGTACTATTTTAGTGTATGTGTGTATGGAGGTGGCGATCGAAAGGCACAGATAAACAATATTCAGACTGGTGTGGAAATAATCATTGGTATGATGTCAAATTAATTTATTGTTAGTGTATGATACTTATCATATGTTATATTGTTTTCAGCAACTCCTGGCCGATTGAATGATTTGGTTGAAGCAAAAGTAATTGATGTGTGTACAATTACATTTTTAATTCTTGATGAAGGTAATTTCATTATTTTAACATTAAAATAACCCGAGAATAGATGTTACTCTCTAAAATGAGCTTACCAGATCAGATGTACGCTCTTATGCATAATACCTGTATACGATATACTTATTTACGCTCCCACACACCGTACGCCTCAGTATATTGGCCATAAGTAGTGTATAAGAACGTACATATGAGCGTAGACACGTGACGTCTGGTCTCGGGAAATTAATTAAATCTTTATCTTTGCTTGAAATAATATTGCTGCATTTCAAACGAATGTTAATGAATAAATGTTATGATTTTTTATGCAATTTAGCTGATAGAATGCTGGATATGGTAAGTAAAGTTATATTCGCATCACAAATCGCTTTTTATCTATTTTGAAGACTTTGTTGTTTTTTTTTCTTGATAGGGGTTCGAGCCGGTGCGTGAGATTAAAATGACATAATTTTAGATTTTCCATTTTGGTTTATACATTTTTTTATATATATTTAAAAAAAATGCTGACTATTCTCACTCTATCATGCAGCAAATTCGAAAGGTATTGTTGAACATTCGTCCAGATCGAGTTACTGTAATGACGAGCGCAACGTGGCCAAGCGGGGTGCGTCGTTTGGCTCAACGATATATGTCGAATCCGATTCAAGTATGTGTTGGATCATTGGATTTGGCCGCAGTACACTCAGTTACACAAGTTATTAAGATTATTGATGAAGATAACAAATATCGTGAGGTGATGAATTTCGTAAAAAATCAAATGGATCCCGAAGAAAAAGCAATAATTTTTTGTGGTAAAAAGGCCAGAGCTGATGATTTATCTAGCGAATTCAGTATGGAAGGAATTTGTTGCGCATGTATTCATGGCAATCGTGATCAATCCGATCGTGAACAAGCTCTACTCGATATCAAAGATGGTGTGGTATGTATTTGTCTCCATTTTAGTCTTTGTGACAATGTATTATGTTTAATTGAAGGTTTTCAACCGATTTCAACTTTATTCATAGGTCAAGATATTGATAGCCACTGACGTGGCATCTCGTGGCATTGATATTCAAGATCTCAGCTATGTTATAAATTATGACTTTCCGCGAAACATCGAAGAATATGTTCACGTAAGTTTAACGAATTTATATGAATATCGATCCCATTTTGATCCATTAGATTTTAAATATTGAATTTAATTGCAGCGTGTAGGGCGCACAGGACGAGCAGGTAGAACTGGAAAAAGTATTTCGTATGTGACAAGATCAGATTGGGGTAGTGCTAGCAATTCAATTAAAATTGCTTTTCTATTATTTATTATTCATTCTTTTTCTATTCTGTTCCATTATTCAAATATTAATTGTATTATGTACTATGAGATTTTCAAATGAATTCACTTTCTTTTACAAATTTATTTTCATTATATGTTTCGATTATTTGTTGATTATTTCTATTCATTTCTTTTGTGATTCGCCTCTAAGGTAGCGCTGGTGAACTGATCAATATTTTGGAAGAAGCTGAACAAGATGTGCCAGATGCATTACGTGAAATGAAAACACGTTTTGATGCAATGCAAGAACGAAAAGAACGCGAACGAGAAAGTATGGGTGGTGGTGGCCGCCGGTATGTTTGATATAATCGATATCAACTTTCCATTTTTGTATTAACTATTCTTTTCGCTTTACAGTTTTGGAGGCCGATTCGGAAGTGGTGGTGGTGGAAGTGGCAGTTTCAGACACTAAAGAATTTCCATTAACATTACATTCAGTTTTACATTTGTTGGCCAACATACATCAAATCATTATTATTTTTCTATACTGTGATCATTGTAATAAGATTACAATAGATTTTCATCATACGTTATCATTTCCTAATAACATTTATAAATTATTATTAATAATAATAATTATTTTTTCTAGAAAAAAGAAGATTTCCAAATTGATTATTACAAAAATACAAAAAAAAAAAAAATACGAAAAATGAAATTGGAATGAATCCAATTATCCAATAAAGATTCAAATAAACTATAGATTATTTACATTTTTTTTTTAATTTATTGTGTAATTTTTGGTTTTCAATTAATATCATCACATGAGTACAATGCAATTTGCTTTCGCAGCTCCAATATATATATATATTGATGGATTTCCGTTTCACAATTAATTTTCATCGCAAATTGTCTCAATTCTTCAGCTTCTTTGCTTGTGGGTTTTATTTTCCTTCCACAATGTGTCCAAACTTAAATTATTCTATATCTTCTTAACTGAATCGTTGCTGATTCCCTTTTAACTGTTTGTTTTGGTATTATTATTTTTTTTTTATAAATTTATATCATTTATCGTTTAACTTTTGTGGTAAGTATTCAGACAATACATTGAAGTAACTGGTCAGCTGGTTCAATATATTATCTGTAAGTATTTCATCACAATTGAATGTAGTATCCGTATGGGTATTCTAACATATAATTCCAATAGGAAGCAGTTTATCGCCTCTTCAAAGAATAAAGAATTGGCGCATAAAAAGACAACAAGAGTTGGACAAAATTGTTGAATTTCATTATGCTTTAAATTTTTAGATCATCGCTTCAATCTAAGCTAGTGCATATACTGTGCATAGATAAATATCCGGAATATTTTGCGCGTATCCGATATTTAATGCAGCGGTCCATGAATTATTGCTCTTTCTAAACGAAGTGTGTGCAAAACTCGAATGCACTAAATAGTAAAACTCTTGTATTTGATGTTTCAATCTATGCTGTATAATAAGTAAATAGTAAATTGTATTTAGTATACTCTTTATTTTCATCAAATTGAATAGATTCTTTAGTATTCTTTTATTTTCTATCGCTTGTTTTTTTTTATATAACAGCTATCCTTTTCTGGCTTAAGTTATGTCAACAGTATTTTTGGAATGCGTACATGAAAAAAAAGAGATAAAAGAAGATATTCACTCTTCAGTCTTCATATTTTTTTAATGCATCTCTTCGCCCTTCATCTTTATTTCCACGCATTCAAATTGACAGCTATAGATGATTTTGTGTCTAAGTGAATTTTCCCTTATTAATTACATATTTTATGACTGATGATTTGATTCTGTCTTCAATGTTTTTATATGATCATATATATATTTTCTAAGAATTAGTTTTTTTGTTCTTCGTGTAAAATAAAATGAAATTCTGTTGGCATTTGCTCAGTGAAAAATAGTTTGCACACATTCTGTTTTTGTATATTTTATGATAACGAACTATAATAGTTTGTATGGTTTGTCGATAGTGTATGATTATCATCAGGTTATTAATGTGTGGTCTTTTTTGATTTAACTCCCTCTTCTTCTTCTTCGCAACTTCTTTGTTTTGTTAGATGTTTTCACTTATTTGTAGATGAAATCGAAAGATCGGATTTTTACGATAGAACAGGTTCTCTTCGTCCCGAAAATACTATGGATCGTATTCCTTTAATTGATGTCTATAAAAAATATATATGTAGACTGTAGAGGACTTTCCATTTGGTATCTTATTTGATTTTGCAGTATTTTTTTTTTTGTAATTGGTATGTTATTTTTTATTTTTTCTATTCTCTTCATTCAAAAATTTGTTTCATTCAAATTCTAATAAACGCAACAAAAACAACTTATTTTGAAAAATAAAAAAATCGATTCCAAACCTTAAAATTGAATTGAAAAAAACTATACACGCACAAATTATCAATAATGCAGACAATATTTTGTTGATAACAGAAGTTATAGTTTAGCAATGAATAAAACAAACGCCAACAGGAAATGTTAAAGCGTCACACAAACGGAATACATCAACATTGAGTGTATGTGTTAACGAAACTTGCACTATAAACAACAGAAAAAAAACAACCACGAACGAAACTTAAAATCAACATATTCTAAAAACATTTTCATCAACAATAATAAAAAAAATTCCAACACAATGCAGTTTAATCAAAAGAAAATGCAAATTATTCCTACTACACTGTGAATACACCAAAAAGCATCCATTCAAGTCCGAAACATTGTGTTGTTTAACGGTCTTAAAAGACATCAAGATAGCAAAAAAATTAGTTTGTTGTTGTGCTATGTTAAACATTCGGTCGAATTATTCATGTTGCTTTATTGTTTGATATTATATATACAGTTGAACCTCAATTTTTCAAATTATAAGGGACCGAAATCCTTTCGAAAAATTAAGGTTTTCGAAATACCGAGGTAGCTTCGATCAATGAAAAAATTGATAAAAGGGAAAATTGGGATTTTATGTCAAAATGAACGCTTGAAAATTTATGAATTCACACTTTTCACAAATATATCATACTGAAATGTAAATAGATTATAAGTGTTGTTTATTTTCAAGCGTTTCAAGACAAAAATCGAGTTTTTTGGCAAACAAATTTTGTTTTCAAAGAATAGAGGTTCGACTGTATTATTAAGCTTCAAAATGTATTCAAGAGAATTTATATATGGAATTTTGTTATATAATGAAAAATCAATAATTGTATCATTGAATTGTCATTATTATATGACTTGCAGCCGGTGTATATTTGTATGAGATTGGAGACTTTTTTTTGCGAATCTCGCTAATGAGCGCCATCTGATTTTAGTGTGAATTAGATGCAAAAACTGAATTTAATTCTGTAGCATTGAAATGAAAAAGTGAAAAAACAACAACAATAGCACGGCCACACAGAGCTGTACATCTATGCGTGCTGATGCATACATACACATATACGCTTTCTTCATTCTTTCATTCCATTGCTATACGTATCTCACTGGTCAACAGATCTATGTAGCCATGTTACTGTTGTTGTTTTTTTTCTCTTTTTCGATTCAATTCATTGTAACTAAATTGAGTTCAACTATGGAATACAAGATGGCACAGATGAGGGGAATTCGCATTTTGTCTCTTCATAGGCTTAGCCGGTTGATGACTTGCAAATTACATGAATTTCTCAAAATATGAACTTAAATTTAATTTATTGTTGTTAATGTTGTTTGTACGCAATGGTGTTGATTTATATGTATATCACTGAATATATGTGTATGTGTCACTTGCTTTAAAAACTAATTTGGTAGTTCAAAGCTTCGATTTCAAAAGAAGATCTGTATGTCTGTTTATGTTCATACTTGCATGATAACGAAAAACGCAATATACACTGTAATTTTGATGGGATTAAAATATAATCCTTTCGGATTAATTTAATAAAAAATCCAAATGGATTAAAATGAAATAAGAAAGATTTTTTGTATTTATTTTTTAATATAAAATACAGTAGTTTTGTAAAACAATTAAATTGTATTAATTGTTTGAATAATCATTCTGGTGGAACACTGTTTCATATTGTACATTATATGAAACTTCAAACGCCTGTCATTGTCTATAGATTACAAACAATGTTTCATAGCTAGTGAAAACAAAGTCAAGAAAGGGTGATTAGCGCATGGTTCTCAATAAAAGTTGGGATCAGTTTGCATTGATATCAGCACATATTCCATGTCATAACCGCTTTTGAGCTCACTGATTTTTTTTTTTTTGTGAAGCATAACATGGCGAACATTTTGCTGAGTTTTCAAAATCCATCAGAATCGTGAACAACCGAAACAAACATTGAGAACACACGTGAGAATATTCTTGCTTTGTTGATGAATGATTTTCAATAAAATTTTTGATTCGTTTGCATCGAAGAATTGTGAAATTATATTTATGCAAGAGTGAAATGAACGCATTGTTAGTTTGTTTGAATCGAACCCGTTCTCGGTCATATGAATCGGTGATTTTATATTTTGATGAACTTTTAGAGGCCCGTTTTTAAAATACAGGGAACTTAAGAATTCATCAAAAATAATATATTGCTGAATCAACAGATTCTAGACTATAAATATCCAAAGCCAGTAAAGAGGAAAAAAATTCGTGAAAATCAAACCATAAAGAAAAGTGCAAAAAAAGGCTTGAAACACAATCGACCAATGAAAACAGATAAATTTCGTGATTTTATCAGCTTGAAATGACGCGATGTTTCATTTTGGGTGCACGCAGTGCTCATTACATAATTTTCACATTTTTTCAAGAGTGTTGTGATGGCAATCGATACGGTGAAATCGAAGATTACTTCAGTAAATTCGTAGATAAGAACTTCTTCGATGACTATTTCTGAGGAACGCAAAATTTTGATAGCGACGATGAAGATGCCGTAATGAACTCTGGATACAAGGTGTCCAGAATGATTCACCGTTTGTGTCGTTAATATTTCATGAGAGCTCCAAAAATTGAGAACATTGGAAATGTATTCAACTGCGCACCATATACGTACTACACAAATTTCAAGAATAACGTTTGCTATCACGCATATTCTCGTCTTCGGAAGTTTTTTGAGCACCAAAATGCGACCAAGCAAGAGATCAACGATACCATGGAATATCTATTCAAAAAGAAATCAAAGCGCGTACCAGATCCGTATCTAATTCAGAGTATCATTATTTGCTGCTGCTCAGCATATGACTGAGAGCTGAGTAATGCTGAACTCGTACGGATAACGCATACGAAACGGATGCACGATACATATTCCCCTTTCGCTTCGTATGTGCTGCCGTTACCGCTATTGCCGCTGCTGTTTCACTTACGCGTAAAATACAACGGCATCAACGGTACCAGCGAACATATGAAGTGAAGAAGAATATATGAGAGACTGAGAGCAAAGACGGCACGTCGCATCTCATCTCTTGATGGTCGAGCATATTTTTGTACGATGATGACGGGAGGCAATTTGTTCAAATACGTACCAATATTTCTACATTTGCAACGGTAAGCCGGTAATATTTTTACATTGTTTCAAATCTATCGGTTGCACATGCACACAATCATTTGTGTTTCATTCGTTAAACAATAAGAGGTGTAATGCGCTCAATAAGCGTAATGCTTTGTTTGCCGAACTTCGTATAGACAGTGCCATCTATATATAGAATGGGATATTATTTCACAAGTTTGAGAATGAGCGCATATGTTATTCCAAAAATTGTTGAAAAATAATTTAATAAATTGTTTCATTTTTTTGTTTTGAAAGTGAAGTTAGCACAATTAGCATTAGATAATTTCTAAAAAAACATAAATTTATATGCGTTTTAATTTAACTTAAAAAGCCTCGGGTGTAGAGTGTGTAGATCTTGTAGAAATTATTTTGTTAAAATCTCCATACGTAAACTCATAAGTGTGAGTGTGACATTTGACAGATAGATACAAAACGTAATGTTATTGTTCTCTTACATACTTGTCATACCCCAAGTCAGTATAATACTCTTTTCGAAGAGTGTACACGCTCTTCTCACACTCTTCGTATAGTTTTATTCGACTCCCTTCTCACACTCTTCTCACACTTTTGCATAAAACACGTATATTGTTTTTAACTGAGCTTCAATTTTTTTCTCTAAAAAATTTTCTTTTTTTTCTTTATAATAAATTTTTCCACTGATGGATAATTTTTGATTTTGTTAATTTTTGACATTTTGAAAAAAATGAACGTATACAAAAAAAAAATGAATTAGCTGTTGCAACAGCAATTGTCGTTCTGTTGTATTTTGACACAGCTGACGAATGCTATAAACGTTCAAATATCAAAATACAAACATTACTTCCACTGGAATGCAGTGACAGCAGTTCTCACTCAATATACGTGTTTTATGCAAAAGTGTGAGAAGAGTGTGAGAAGAATGTGAGAAGGGAGTCGAATAAAACTATACGAAGAGTGTGAGAAGAGCGTGTACACTCTTCGAAAAGAGTATTATACTGACTTGGGACACTCGTGCGAATTATTCTGTTCTGTTAAGTTCGTTTATTCCGTTCATTTATTTTATTTATATTCTTAATCTCGCAATCACATCGCAAAATTGCGTAAAAATGGCAGATTCTATTAACAGTTTTATTGATCTTGACACCGGCTGTATAAAATATCCTGATGGAGACTTTACTTTTATATTAAACTTTATTCTGTTTAGTTCGCCAAAAGATAGAGTGAGGGCGTTAGTGTGACAGATTCCATATAAAAAAGCTACTGTATTAGGGTAGCTTCACGGAACGAAGAAAGTAAAAACGCAGAAACACTAAAACGCAGAAAAATAAACGCAGAAAAAATAACACAGAAAAAAAATCGCAGAAAAAAAAACGCAGAAAAAATAAACGCAGAAATCAAAAATGCAGAAAAATAAACGCAGAAAACAAAAACGCAGAAAAATAAACGCAGAAAACCAAAAATGCAGCAAAATAAACGCAGAAAACCAAAAATGCAGAAAAAACGCAGAAAAATGTAAAATAGATAGATAAACCGTGATGGTTGACCTCAATAGCAGTGTTAAATGTTGTTACACTGAGATGGACATGTCAGTCGAGATCTCATTTTAAATTCCTAAGATTTTTAAGACAAAAATATTTTTGTTCAGTCTATCAAAAAAAGAAACCTCTGTCGACATGAAGAACGAAAGACGAAAACAAAAGAAGCCATAAGAAAACCATAGATTTATTGCCTAAAACGATAAAAAATAAAATTCACATATAGCTGGCGCTGCATTCTATGCAAACTTGTTTTCGGTTGCAACGGACTAAGTGGAAAGTATACGCTTATTACATAGAATGTAGTGCCAACTATACGTTAATTTTATTTTTTTATCATTTTAGGCAGTAATCGCTTCTTTGAAACACAAAAATTCTGATATCAATTTGGTGACGAAAATAGTTGGTAGATATTTTTTCTGTGTATTGTGAATTAAAATGAATATATATTTAGAACGTTGATTACACTTAAAGTAAAATAAAGAGTCTTAGGAGGTACTCTTAATTTTGATTGTTTCTTCAAACTTTCAGAATGTTATTTTTTTGTGTAGAAAATAACCTGTGCAAAGTTTCACGTCATTAAGGTAGCATAGGTTTTATAATGTTTTGTTAGAAAATAGGATACTTTCAAATGTCATACAAATGAGTTCATCATGAAAGTGTGAAAAATCTTTTACGAGTACTTCTGCTATTAAATTAAAGAATATTTCGATGCTAAAGTTTGAACATATTTTTTGGCCTCGAACTTAACGCCGCTTGAGAGGCTTTAAAAATCGAACAAATATGATTTTGAACTAGCTTAATAAAATACGCATCTTCCACCGTGCGGAAAAGTTCGTCTTACTCCTGTAAGACTCTTCATTTTACTTTAAGTGTAATCAACGTTCCAAATATATAAATGTATATTCGTTTTAATTCACAATACACAGAAAAAAATATCTACCAACTATTTTCATCACCAAATTGATATCAGAATTTTTGTGTTTCAAATTTTGTTTCCGTCATTCGTTCTTCAACTCGACAGAGGTTTCTTTTTTTGATAAACTGAACAAAAATATTTTTGTCTTAAAAATCTTATGAATTTAAAAAGAGATCTCGACTGACATGTTTATCTCAGTGTAACAACATTTAACACTGCTATTGAGGTCAACCACCACGGTTTATCTATCTATTTTACATTTTTCTGCGTTTTTTCTGCATTTTTGTTTTTCTGCGTTTATTGTGCTGCATTTTTGGTTTTCTGCGTTTATTTTTCTGCGTTTTTGTTTTCTGCGTTTATTTTTCTGCATTTTTGATTTCTGCGTTTATTTTTTCTGCGTTTTTTCTTCTGCGATTTTTTTTCTGTGTTATTTTTTCTGCTTTTATTTTTCTGCATTTTAGTGTTTCTGCGTTTTTATTTTCTTCGTTCCGTGAAGGAACCCTGTATTAGAGATCCCTAAACAATGCAATTTCTATTGATTTCCTCGTCAATCATACAATAGGTACATTTGTGATCACCAACGAAATAGAGAGGCGGCATTGCGGCGAGTTGAAAGAACAGAGCTCCGTGATTACAGGAATTTCACCGTTTTTCCATTTTCAACGTTTAAAAGACATCATCACAACATTCGCATCGATAAGCAAGGTCTTTATTTCATGCTGAAAGCGATCGAATGTCCACACCCACTGCTCATTAGACGTGATGGAACACCAAAGCAGTATAAGGAATTAAAATCCGTAAAATACTTTGACATTGATGCCATCGAAAGAACACACAAAATTCATTGTTGTCAAAGATGAAAATGAAATCATGCGGGAGACTCAAGAAAAGTTATTGAAAGCGCAACAAGTGTATGGTCCCGATCCAGGTCTTCGGCTGGTGATTGGCGGTGTTTGTGTGACCAATTACAATGATCCGAACAAGGAAAATCGCCGCGAAAAACTCGTTCGATTGACATCGGGTCAATATAATCACATGATCGGCTATCGCAAGCGAAATAAATGGCGCAAAAAGTTGAATTTCAACATCGACGAAAAAATGCGTATTCACCGAGAATCTTTTAATGAGAACCAGGTCAACATTCAGACAACATTGATAGATATGTCGATCATATTTTACGGCATTTCAATTAGAAGTTTGAAACATACACGCAGTACGAATATGCACTTCAAGATTTTCTACAGTACATCGATACGAATAAGACACTCGATGAGTTGGCAGACTGGTTGATCGATGGCAAAGAAACATTCGTATTTGTGGGTGAAAATTTCATTGCTGCCGACTCAGAAGCAAAAGGTTATTTATTTATTTCTATTGAAAATATCGAGAGGAGAGTATGTTTTTATTCAGACATTACTCAGCCATAAGCGCTGAATAACATACTCTCTTCTCGATATATTCAATAGATTTATGAAATAAATGTATGGTCAAAGTGGATGAATTTCGAACAACAAAGGTGTGCTCACTGCTCATTGTGTTTCAAAGTGCCGTGGATGCGAACCATTGTCAGAAGGAAGTAAACCACACACACTTATATCGCAAGTATTAATTTTTAGCACTATGGGATTTTTAAATATAAAAGGATTAATAGTTAGTCCCAAGGGATTAAATTATTATTTTATAATTATAAATATATTTTTATTTTAAAATTCATGCACATTCTCTAGCCAGCATCAAAAACATCATCTTATACTATTCTCTCAACTTCATACGAAAGAATACCAACAATTGTTTGATTACACTCAAACGTCAACTATATGAGAGTCAATTACTACCAGGGATGTTATGTCGAAAACTCTGTCGAATTTTCGACATTTTTGACATGTCGAAAACCTATGGTAGACTACATAAGCAAAATCAAGTAGTCTACATCAATTTGTCGAAAACAAAAAAAAAAGCAAATAGACAAATAAATGGATTTTAAATAGAACAATACAAAAAATGTGAATTTATATTTGAATTCTGTGAATTTTTCATTCGATTTTGGCTCAAAAATTTTGTATGATACCATTAACTTTCGTTAAAATCCCTTCAAACTTTGAGAATGTTTTTTTTTTGTGAATTTTTTTTTTTTTTTGAACGATATCATACTTTATCTCCCATATGTTATACACAGTTTTTGTGATTTCTTTAGATTTTTGAGCGCACTCATTGACAAAACCGTTGACCGTGCTATTCTGTAAGTCATTGAATCAAGGATGTGTTCCGGCTTCAATGAAAAATTCTAGAATAGTACCAATACTTAAATCTGGTAAAAAAGGAATGCATCGAATTACCGGCCAGTTGTGATAATATATTATCACCAACGATTACAAAACTATTCGAAATGGTAGTTTATGGCAAAATCGACACATTTGTCATTGGAAACATCAACCATAATTCAGCATGGATTCGTGAAAAATCGATCAACCTCAACACATTTACAAATTCAACATCTTATTTGTGCAAATAAACGCATACTGACATTTTGAAATTGCT
>NW_022201054.1:0-38827 GCF_009176525.2 Contarinia nasturtii
ATAAAAATTAATTTTATTTTCAATTTTGAGCGATTTTCTATCGAAAATGAAAGAATAATAAATTAAAAAATATTGCGGTTATCATAACCTCACTTTATTAATTTGACACATTTCATTCTATTCACACGAATTCACCGAACTCATCAATAACCACTCGATTCAAAAGTGTGAATTTACGTGAATTCCTGTGAATTTTTTTGCCGTATTAAGCCCCTAGCTGCATCGTTTGCTTACAAATTTGATGATATTAATCAATTTTAAAGGCGTAGCTCCTTTTCATTATTGTTTTGTATAGCAAAAGCTTTAAAATCTATTAATATTATTGCAAATGTCAATTATACTTAAAAATTGTATTCTCAGAGTCAAACATATCTTCTTGCGATTTCACAATTTTTATTCATAATATGTGTTTCAATATGTGTATTTCAACTAGTATTTTCCATTTACTTTTAATCAGCATGTTTCTCGTTTGATCTTTTTTAAGCATTTGGATTATATCATTCCTAAAATGTGTCTTATTTTCTTAAGACAACCAATTCCCTGTATATGAGCCACTTTTCTTACGGCGGCTATCTGGGCGACAAATACCAATGCTACTAAACGCTAGTTTTGTTATATTTCATGCCAATTTTTTGCAAATATTTTCTAATATTCTAATTTTTCTATGAAAAAAGCTAATGATGTTTCCCTCCTAGGCCGATATAAAAGAATACACAACGGCTAAAAGTAAATGTTTTGGCGATTGTAACGCATTTTCTGAAAATTGATGATTCTGAAAAATGATGCTGAGGCCAAAAGACAATGTTTAAAATCAGCTGTAAGGAAAGCCTTCTAAATACAGGGTGCCAATTATTGTTTTTGATAGATTTTAAATCGTTGAAATGTGATGTCCAACATTTTTTTGTAACTTCCCCTGTAACATCGTGTTTTTACACCGTTTAAACAACAAAATTTCACAAAATGACCAGGCGCTTAAAAATGTCAAAACTAATCAATCTTATGAGCATTTATATAATCGGTCATTTTAGAAATTTCATTATTTCCCTACCAGACGCAATGATTTTTAGCCCTTTAACCGACGAGCAAAAACAAATCGGACCCTCAGTAAAATTTCTAATACTGATAATGCCAACAATAAAGCTAAATACAATTAACAATAGTTTAAGTGTATATTAGAATTTTTCATGTCCACACACAATCATAAGATTTATGATTATATTTTTAACGCAATAGCAAAGCCAACAAAAAAGATCTAAAAGTCCTTTATTCTCATGGCCAGAAAACAATCAAATGGAGAGTATTGCATGATTTTAGTTGCATCTACAATTTTTTACAAATATGAAGCGCACATTACATGTAAATATTTTATCTGTTCGAATTGGGGCGGTATAACGTTAGAGATTGAAAATGTTACATTAAACGAGCTAAAAACCTTAGGTTAGTTGTAAACGATCAGAAAGGTTCTAATAACAAAATATCTCTTAAAAATCGAAATTATGTTTGAACACTCCACAAAAATAGTTGACAGAATATCAACTCTTTATCCAAAAATAAGTAATAAATTATTTACGAGCGAGGTGAGCCGAATTTTTTGTAAAATTGTCTATAAAACACAAGCCGTGATTCACTAAGACCAACACTAGTAATTTAGC
This sequence comes from Contarinia nasturtii, assembly GCF_009176525.2. NCBI lineage: Eukaryota > Metazoa > Arthropoda > Insecta > Diptera > Cecidomyiidae > Contarinia > Contarinia nasturtii. Next base: position 1,653 of record NW_022201054.1, read on the forward strand.
GAAAACTTCAATTATGAAAAATATTGCTACACTGTAAAACCGATGAGATTAAAAATTAATATTTTCGGATTTTTTATATATAAAAATCCAAATGGATTAAAAAAATCCAAAAGGATTAAAATTTAAATCAAAATTATCAAATCTAAACTATCACAAAAATCATGCGCAATGTTCAGCGAGCGCTAAAAACATCATCTTACACTTTTCTCTGTTCTCTGAAAGAACAACAGTTGTATGGCTACACTCAAACGGCAACTATATAAAAGTCAACTACTACACACGCATCACTTCTGCTGGCGAGTCAGTGGAAGCATGTAATATACGAACGACAACGTTGTTTGTGCTTGTAGTGGTAGCCTTCTATGCTGCTGCCGTTGAGTTCAGCCATACAATTGTTATTGTTCTTTCGTAATACGAATTTCGTATGAAGTGAGAGAACAGAGAAGAGAGTAAGATGATGTTTTTTGGTGCTCGCTAGACTATGCGCATGATTTTTGTGATAATATCGATTTAAATTTTAATCCTTTTGGATTTTTATACATAAAAAATCCGAAAATATTAATTTTTAATCCCATCGGTTTTACAGTGTATGAAGAATTCATTGAAGCAATGAATATTTCGAACTGCTTGTTCACAAATAAAAAGCAGCAAACGAAACAAAACGTGAAGTTTGAAACATATAAAGTTTAATTGGGCAAGCATTCCTGGGTGATATTTTACTTCAAAGGTACATACAAAATAATAACTTTTCAAAACTAGATGATTCGTTTAGAATTTGTATTCAGATGACTCTTCCTATAGTTGTTCGTTATGAGAATTTGACATTCATAATTTTGCGAACCAAACGATTTTTTTAAAAACTACACGATGAATCCTAGGACGCATCTGAATTGAACGAAGTTATTATTTTGTATGTATAGATTAATAAGCGAGCAAGATTCTTTTTTCCGAAATTCTTTATAAAATACCTTTCAAATCTATAGATTTTCGTTTTTTCACCAATTTCAACCAAATGTATAAAAGTACCATCTCGATTTTCATAATAGAACATTCTTTCACTCAGCGCTGCTGCCATCCACAGCGTAAAAAATATCTTGCTGAGAGTGCATCGTCCGTCAACATGCACACGGTTCGATGAGTTTACACAGCAAAGCGAAATGATGGTTGGTTCAATACATACAAACGAAAAGATTGTATTCTTTTTCATTTGTGTGCATTGAATCATATAATCGTGAATGTTCATATGTGATGTGTAAAAGCCTACGTATATTCGCATGCGATATACCACGCATTCTCAGTAAGATATATTTTTATTTTGTGTATGGCAGTAGCGCTGAGTGAAACTCTGTAATGGAGCTTTAAAAAATGCAGAATTGGATAGAAGATTGCGAAAATTCGTGCCCTGTCTTTATCATTTGTCCCTGTCTGGTTCCCTTACAAACCTACTATTCTGAAATGTAGTTTATTACTAGTCTATTGCTCGATTTTGTCTCTGTGTGAATCTTTTTTGATGAAGATTTGGAAAAATGCGCATCAAAGGGTCAAATAAAATTTGCTAAGCAAAATATTTATAAAATTGTGTAAAAAAACATTCTTGGGTCATTTGAATCATAATCTCATCACGAATTTCGTTATGAAGTAAATATTAAATGTCATTCCCAAGTCAGTATAATACTCTTTTCGAAGAGTGTACACGCTCTTCTCACACTCTTCGTATAGTTTTATTCGACTCCCTTCTCACACTCTTCTCACTCTCTTCTCACACTTTTGCATAAAACACGTATATTGAGTGAGAAGAGAGTGTGTAATGGTATTGGTAATGCTATCACTGCTGTCACTGCATTCCAGTGGAAGTAATGTTTGTATTTTGATATTTGAACATTTTTGACGTTTATAGCATTCGTCAGCTGTGTCAAAATACAACAGAACGACAATTGCTGTTGCAACAGCTAATTCATTTTTTTGTATACGTTCATTTCAAAATGTCAAAAATTAACAAAATCAAAAATTATCCATCAGTGGAAAAATTTATTATAAAGAAAAAAAAAGAAATTTTTTTAGAGAAAAAAATTGAAGCTCAGTTAAAAACAATATACGTGTTTTATGCAAAAGTGTGAGAAGAGTGTGAGAAGGGAGTCGAATAAAACTATACGAAGAGCGTGTACACTAGGGTGTTTCCACATGGAAAATGTTAAAAAGTGGCTAGCATCATTTTGAAGAGCGTAAAATTCTGTATAAGATTATTTGATTTTCGATGCTGATTGGTCGCCGATGTCACTTCCTGGACCAAAAACACATTTGTAAATTGATTTCATGTCGCATTCACGCCAGAATCTGTAATTAATGAAATTTTAAGATTGAACAAAATTAAAAACATGAAAAATAATTTTAATATCAATATTATTGCTTAAATATTAATAAAAGTAACACAAAAACTAACAATTTTACCACAATAAACCAAAACAATGCAAATTCGCCAATTCATTTGACACATAACCTGTCATTTGTCATGCGTGAGCGAATCACGCTTCAAATGTCATTCTGTCAAATGAATTGGCGAATTTGCATTGTTTTGGTTTATTGTGGTAAAATTGTTAGTTTTTGTGTTACTTTTATTAATATTTAGGCAATTATTTTGATATTAAAATTATTTTTCATGTTTTTAATTTTGTTCAATCTTATATTTTCATCAATTACAGATTTTGGCGTGAATGCGACATGAAATCAATTTACAAATGTGTTTTAAGTCCAGGAAGTGACATCGGCAACCAATCAGTATCAAAAATCAAATCATTTTATACAGAATTTAACGCTCTTCAAAATGATAATAGCCACTTTTTAATATTTTTCATGTGGAAACACCCTAGTGTACACTCTTCGAAAAGAGTATTATACTGACTTGGGTTATTTAAAAAAAAAAAATGAATTTGGATGAGATGCGTGTTAAAAAAAAAACAGATAATATATTGAGCTGAATATTCATTTGAAATGAAACTAAATAGCACTCTATTTTTGATAAAACAATAGAAGTGATTGTTGTGGTTATAAAATACTTACGTTGGTGCAATATTTATAACAATCACTTCTATTGTTCTATCAAAAATAGCGTGCTATTTCTTTTAATTTCAAATGAATATTCAGCCCAATATATTGTCTGTAAAAAACACCTCCATTCAAAACCGGGTTTTTCATATTGGCTCACTTCTCGAATGCCTTAAATCGAACTTCAGCATCATACATGGCTATGTTATCATAGTTCACCCGACAACCTTCGGGGGCAGCAGTGTGCCAAATTTGCGATGTCCCCCTGTCGACGCCCTTGCAAATAAAATATGTGGTACCACTGAGTAGTGTGAGTTTTAATTTCCCCGTCGGTCACGAAAAAAAATAAATAAATCGATTTTTATGAAAGTTATTCGATTATATACAAAATAAAATGTTTGCTAAATTTTTATTATATACATTTTGGTTATTGATCAACAGGCGTGTCCAGTGGATTTAACTCGTACAATACCACCGACAACTCCAAATACGGACAAAAGTTCGTGCCGAAAGCTAGCCTTTTCCGTCGAAAATATCTTAGACCCAAATAAATTCTGTAGCCGTAAAGAGAACCAAAATAGTGCGCGGATTTGGCTGAATAATGGCTTTGACGGGGATGATCGACATCAAATTGACGATGATCAAAGTGAATGTCAATCAGGTAGTTTATTTGAATCATAATGTTAATAATTTTAAAGATTAAATCTATTAGTTGAAGAGCAATATTTAGTCAGTCTACATTTTTCAAAATAAACTGAGTTTGTCGCGTTTGTTTGACATTGTTTTCAATCCACTGGCAAATAATCAAATTATTAGTGTTGATTAATTTAATGTTTATTTCTCTTGAAGTATTTCTTATATTTGTTTTCTGAGATTCATTGCCTTTTTAGCATTTGAAGTTTTCTTTAAATAATTTTGGTTTGACTTCTAATAATTTGTAGAAAAGTTTTTATAAAACCACCATGTAACAGAATATAAATTTCAATTCGTTTTCCTCGAAATGGATTCAACTTAATTTCCTATGTACTTTTTAAATGACTTCAATTCGTCGATGATTTATAGCTAGAAGCAATTGTTAAGCATGTATTATTAAGTGATATCAATTATATTCAAGAGTCTCTTTTATCGTTTTGGATATGTTTTCGAAGATTAAAATGGTGTAAGATTAAAAAAAATTAACAAAAATAGATTTGAATTAACAAAACATGTTGAATTTTGTTCGTGCATTCAGATAATACAACTGTTAAAAAGTCTGCACCGAATTATGCGTCTAGCAATTAATTGTAACCACTTTTAACCTGTTAGCATTTTAGATTCAAATAATTTATCGGAATGGTTTTAAATTCCTTGCGTGTAAGACAAAATAATCTGGCAAAAGATTGTAAATTCATTTTCAGTGCTTTAAGTGCGACCATTTTCTCAAGCATTTTAACAGATGCTGAACCCCTGTCAATTACCCTTTAACATAATCATTAGGCAACATTTGTTGGCCGACTTACTGGAAAATCTGTTTTTATTTTCATTCGGAAATGGATTTGTTACAATTTGACGGCAGAAACAGCCAAAATCTCTTAATGTTTAACGCGTGTTCATCCTTTAACAGACCACCAACAGACAATATAGAAAGATACTTTAAACGGAAATCTATATTCAGAATATCATCTCGTGCCACTTAAATAGTTTAACAATGTCACAAAGAAGCGGTTACCATTTCATTTTCATCTAGTTGAAGAAGTCTGCAAAACAACATACAGACAACAAAAAAACGAACTCACGTACTAGCAATGAGTTCTTTATTTATAAGTTTGTATATTTTAGTGGTTTTGAGAGAGAAAGAGAGAAAAAAAGATGACAGCGATAGTAGCAAAGTAATGGGTCTAAGGATTATAACTTTTCGAAACTCAAAACATAAATGGTTCATTAAATGTTTTTTAAGGATGCGTAAAACACGTTAAACCCTTTTCTGCATGGCTTGTAAAGAATTTGCAATCAATTTATTATTACATCAAGCGTAGGCAATGTTTAAAAAAGCCTAACGTTAAATAATTTGCGTTTTTTACCTATGGCGGACTTGCTTTGAATTAATAATAAGTCGAAAGGAAGTTTAGCAATAATATCAGTTCTTAATCAGAACTGGTCTGTTTAAACTTTCAATTTATTGAATAAAAAAGCGAATGCGATACAGTGTGATTGAAAACTAGAAATACTCAATTATAGCACCCTTACACAAAACCGAACATTCACACCTTACTTTGCGCGGCACGTGAGACTAGAGAAGAGTTTATTTTGTTTTTAATTCTATTTATGCACAAAATTGATACGATGTGTGGTCAGCAGAAATAATGCAGGTGCAATTTACATGTTTGGAAGATTGGGTATGGTTGCGCGATTCAATGTTGAATTTAGTTGTTGCTCTCGCGTGTATCATGTGTGATGCGACCACAACGTAATGTATATGTAGCGTAATAAATGAGCAGTAATCGACCCCAAAGCTTTAACATAATTTTCCGGATGGTGTCAAACCGCCGACAAGTGTGTGCAATCGCAATGGTTTGATCCTCTCAATTAATTTCAATTTTAAATTGATTTGCCGTCTGTCGTTTGGATTTCGTATTGAATTTGCAATGGTATATATACTTACATGTGATTTATTGTTTCTCTCATGTTTCATTTGTTTGCTCCCCATTCGTTCGTTGAGTCTACTGACATGTCCAATGTTTGAATTTGAAACTTAAATTGGTCACTAACGCTAAACACAGGACGGAAAATGCTACATCCAATATTAATTTCATGTGGGCTTTGCCTGTGAATAACAATCCAGTATGTGTACGTATTTTTTTAACCAATGACCAAAAATTCCATTGGTGACCACCCCCTTCATCCGTATCGTCAACCAAATCATATTGTTTTTCGAATGTAGTGCGTTCAAATCAATACACACCAGTAATGTTCATTGATCCTATCAAATTATTTAAATTTTCCGGTTTATGTATTTTAGAGAGTTTTTGTGCTATATGCACAGTGCTCTCACTCCACTTCGCATCTCTATGTCAATTTGATAGACTCGCGATCAGTTGTATCGATTACATTTTTTACATATTTTGTAGAGCTTAGATTTTTGGCCAACGTTCTCCAGGGGTAGATAAAATAAACCGCATACATTTTGTTTTATAATCTATTCATGCATTTTATTGGGCACATTGTGCACAAACTATGAGGTTGTTTATATTATTAGAAATTGCAATCTTCTGTTGTTATTATTTTTTTCTTGGCTTAGTTGGTGACATTAATGATGATGACCAGGATGAATGCGATGATGTAATGTGCAGCGATATTGATGATCGAGCTAGCGAGACAGATTCCAAAAAAGAAGGTTCACGTGGAACTTCGCGCGGAAGTTCAAATGAGAGTAAGTCACATGGAAATAGCTCAAAACCAAGAAGGTAATAAAAAAGAACAAACATTTAGTATCGATAATAATCATAAAAGTTGTTATTTTTTCTTAATTTCAGAGCACGAACTGCATTTACATACGAACAATTGGTCTCATTAGAAAATAAGTTTAAAACCACACGATATTTATCAGTGTGTGAACGCCTTAACCTTGCATTAAGTCTTAGTCTTACTGAAACACAAGTAAGCCGTCCTAGAATTTGTTAACAAACATTATAAATTCGATAAATTGATAATAGTCGTGAATTAATTCGTTGTTTTTCTTTTGTCTTCTTAAAATTCACGTTTATGAAAAATAGGTTAAAATTTGGTTCCAAAATCGTCGAACAAAATGGAAAAAACAGAATCCAGGAATGGATGTAAATAGTCCAACAGTGCCACCATCATCATCGAGCGGTGCATTCGGTCCTTCTGGCTATGCTGGAGGTCTTCTCTATCCACATGCGGTACCCTATCCTCCTTATGGACCGTATTTCCATCATTTAAGTGCTCACCACTTGGGACATTCTCACACATAAACATTCTCGCCTAATTTTATCAATATGAGTGCGAACCAAAAACTGAGTAGCTAGTGACTGAATTTTAAACAAAAAGTGCAAGCAACATAAATAATCTACATAATTCGAACGAACAAAAAAAATGAATGGAATCAAGAAGAAACATCGAAAAAAACTAAAAATAAAGGGATGAAAGGAATGAGGGAAACAACACAAAAAACTTTGATGGGAAAGTTTTTAATTGAAAAGTCCTGTAAAAATTGTGATCAACCACTAAAATAGACGAAATGATTATCCATTACATAAAAAGCAGTTTTCTCTAAGAAAATGACACATATCGATGTTTGATATTTATACTGAACATTTGGGCAGACATTAAGAAATACACACACACGCACACACTCGTACGTTTACTTTGTGAATCTTCATGAAGAAAAAAAGACATCACTAAAAGCAAATTGTATAAATTGTACTAATTATGAAGAAAAGTAACATACCAGTGAATCGAAAATGAAATCCACAGTTTGTTTATCATAAACAACATTTTTTAAATTATTATATTAAAATCATTTCTTTATTTCATAATTCGTATGTAATTTTTTGCTTTTCTTTTTGTTTGTTTTTCATAAGGGAAACAAATTTTGAAATAAAAATGCGATTTAATTACCAAAAAAGGAAATAAAAAACATCAATCTTTAAACTACAATTTCGGTTGATAAACATTTTCAGCTGAGTATTTCTATTTCATTTTTACAACTTTATAAGAAGAATAAAAAAGGTCAGTATATGTAATTCTGTGTCAATAAAATTTTGATTTTACATTGTGTAAAAATTTCAAAATAAACAAAACAGCGTCAATGATTACATTTAGTTGAAAGTCAGTCCCCTTCTCAACATTAATATTTTCACTCTTGAAATTCACTATTTTTCTTTGTGTATGTATTATTAGTGCATACATTAAAAATATTCCGAAATAAATAATTGTAACTCAAAGCGCTTTTTTCACATTTTCGTCCACGTCAAATAAATAAATAAATTGGGAACAATTCAGCTTGTATTTATCACATACAAACACAGACATCCATTCTTTCCTTAACGATACTATCATTGTTGTTGTTTTTTATTCGAATTTAATTCAGATGCCTTTCTTTTGCCATCCATTGTCATTTGGAAATCCGATTATAAATTCGTTTCACATAATTGAATATTTTTGTTTGTAAAGTGCGAACTAAATTTATAATTTTACACTTGACTTCATTTAATTTGTATCCGTCATTGGGGTGAATTTGCTGAATTTATTTTGATATTGAAGATTCCAAAATAAAATGTTCCCGAAATATTTCGTTCGGTAAGCAATCATATGAACGAACACACATCGAATTTGAACCCATAATCCCGAATACATTTATGTGAAAATAAGAACACATGCGACACAAACATCAACAGAATAAGACATCGGGGTTAAAAGTGGCATAGGAGTGAATGAAATGTTGTCATAGCGCATCCACAAAAATATGCATATACTAACCATATTTCTGTGTCGAGTTGCATGAATAATTTTTTCTATAAATATATAGTGTGCGTTTTATTTATCACATTTGGAGAAACATTTCTCGTATTTTTTATTTTAAATAAATATTTTTTACTATTGTTTGAGGCTGGTACATTGTTTTTTCAATTTTCTTCATTTCTTCCGTGTTGAAATTTTATAACGTCCGTGTAAGAAAATGGCATATTCCAGAAAAATGCTCATAATAGCCAAAGAATTATATAGTTTATTAAACTCAATTGTATGGAATTTCTTCAATGTATATTCATTGTCCTATAATCTGATAGATTTTGTATGAAATGTGCATTTTAGATATCTCTCAACAATAATTTATAATCGCGCGTTAACAGACATGAAGTCTAAGTACACTCATTAATGTCCAAATAAATGAAATCCATCCTTGTAACTATAGATGGAAGGTTTTTCAACATAAGAGTTGTGCAAATTATTTTCCTCTACATTCAAGGCAATTAGTCACATTTTGGTGGTGTTGTGACATAATTTGCTTCCACACGCCAATAATTTATTATGGGCTATGGTTATTCGTTTTCGCATCGGTGCGTTGAAAAAAAAGCATAGATAATGTCACGCTCATTCCCTTAACATTATTTTCAAATTAGATTTCTGAACCACTACATTCGTTATAAATATTGCTCTTCTTTTTTCCCATTCATTTCCGCACTGTGCTAATATACTGTCAAACTACTGTTTTCAAGACTAAACGCTATACGGTGCGTTGTTGTCGTCAATGAATCGAGAATTGTGTACAAATCCAATCAGAAGTAATGAGAAAATCACATGAAGTGATTTAACCATGAAATTGAATACATTTAAAAAATAAGTCACGTGCAGCACACACGACATTGTCACTTCTGCTCAAACAGTGTTAAACGGTAACCAAAGTAAATGATATCTTCTTACTTTTAACAATGTTCCCATTCTGATCTGATTAAGATTAAATCATAAAGAGACCGAGTTCGATTGAATGATATCATCCCTAGACCAGTCACTCTGGCAATAATTTTGTGCTCAATAAGATGGAACATACAAACAAATAGATAAATTACATCTGATAAAATAGCTGCCCTTGAATTACTATCTATACCAACATTATTATTTTCCAATCGTAATTGAAATAGAGACGGATTTATTTTTACGCAGTATGCGAATATTTTATATTTTTGGGCGTATCTACTGGTTTTCTTTCTTAATATATCTATCAAATTTATTTATTTATAATGAGTTGAACAATTTTATTTGCTTGCTCTCAACCATCTGATTTGATTTGATGTTCTTCGCTCTGACGAATCAATGCTTAAAACGCATCACACAATACTATTCTGAATAAATAAAACTCTAAAATGAATGCACTGTGGGTCTGTGTTTGTGTATAAACCGTGGTATTAAAATGATCATTGAATTTTGATTTCGTCAACAATTTCGATTTAGAATACAAACACATTGCTGAATATATCATAAATACTTCGGCCGCCGTAATAAAGATACATTTAATTTAATGGCGTGAAAAAATTTGGATACATTCATTTGAATTGGTTTTCGAAATTGAATCTAACAGAAAGTCATGTGTGCACAGTATTTTGTTTTGCCAAAGAAAAGTCTTTTACTCCTATAATTAGAAAACATTAGCTCAAGAAAGAATTGTTACATTTGGTGACATACGAAACAAGAGAGATATCACAAAGCGTAAAAGATTTAAGAACCTTGCATCTTAAACTGTTTCTATTATCTATGACGCTGGAGCTGAAATTCGAATAAGCATGACTAGCGAACAGGAGTACGATGACACATAAAAAATCAAAAGGACTCTCCCTTTTACGTTAACAATTTCGTCCTTCTATTTAATACGATACCACATAAGTGAGTAAGTGATGTTTGGGAAAAATACCATGTGACATATATTTTAAAGGATGGAAAAGTATTCTTTATAAAATTTTAATGTAGCGAAAATACTTTTTTAGACTGTTATTGTTGGCCGTATTCGTTGTTCTCATTCATACGTTGGCTTTGCCACTTTGCACTTTGTACGCGCACATTACGAACATGAAACCACACACACATACATTCGTACTAAAATACGTTTTTTTCTCTTCCATTTTCTATACACATTTGAATGCACTTTAGTGAAATTCTTTGTCTGAGTACGCTATTTGAGGACGAACATCCCGTAAGTATCTTATAATGCTTAATGATTTTAATGTAAATTAGGTACTCCAAAGCCCAAATCTGCTCGTATATTTTGATAACTAAAAGTTCGATCAATTTAGTGAACTGTAATCGATTCAGTTGGTGTTATAAACAAGCGAGGGTGTTGATGCGTTCTAGTTTTTCGTTCGTTTGTTTGTGTTGTCCGCGTTTGAAATCTTGCATTAAAAATACTCTTTGGATAGAAAATTCGAAGTGCTTTTTGATTAATATTGCTAATAAAGTTACCTGCTGGAGTGTATACATAACGTAATTTGACAAATCATTTTGTATTAATGCGCAATTTATATTAAACCGTGCTTTAACATTCCTGCTTAGAATAGAATTAGAAACATCTCCTGTTACCACAAATGAACTATGCCTTTAAATTAATGAGGGAGAAAACATTTGCCAATTTACTGATAAACAATATAAATTACATACTTCAATTGTGAGACAAATACGAATGAATGCAAAATGCTCAATTATTACGATTTATAAAATAGCTGGAACGGGTACGAATGGTAAGATATGCACTTCAAGTTCTGAGTACGACTCGAAAATCTCATTCAAAGTAATGTCAAGCAATTAAACAAATCTTCTTCGGTCATTGTAAAGAAGAATGAAAAAATATCAGACTCAAAATAGTAATTATCTTAGTGTAAGCATTTTACTCAAATTGTATTCGACAGGGGTGGTAAATCTTACAAATTACAGCCATAAATATTTTGGTATGTATATGAATGAAGTTTTTGTGATGTATGGACTTGGATTTGGTTGCAGCTACATAAAAAGGCTTCACATGAGGTGTATAAATGTATTTATCGGATTGGCACTTTTTTACTAGAAATCCTCCAAAGACATAGATCCATTTACTAGAATCCCGAACCAAAACAAGCTTGAGCCCATAATGCAGTAAACATGATAATTTCGATTGGATTTGAATAAATTATTTACTCGGCTTACCAAAGTGGTCTAAAAAATCAAAATAATAATATAAATTTATTTATCTTCTTTAATTTAGCATCGAGAACAAGGCATAGTTGATGATTATATAATATGTGTTTCATAGCAATCGAAAGATATTACGGACATTTCATCGAATTCCAAATAAATTTTGCGAATAAAAAAAAAATGATTTTTTTAAACTACGTACAAAATAAATGATACAAAGATAAATAATGAATGACACATGATTTCACGTTAGATTGATTTAATTTAAATGTGTTTATGCTCATAATTTGAGAAACATATGTTTTGCAAACGTCACACAATTTGCTTCATATGAGCAAAGAAAAATGACTAAATATAATTCGTTTGAAATATATTTGTCGTTGAATTGGATGATAACTTTTGTCGCTCAGATGTCAAAAAAACTTGTTAAGATTTAATCAAATCTGTAAATAAAGCCGTTGAAATGCAAGAAATAACCACATGAATTGCCTTACAGCATGTGTTATGCATAAAAATCACTCTCTTCTCTTTGTTTCGTTCATTTATATCAATCGACAAGTGATGTGTTTATAATTTCATGCTCTCATTTTTATTATGAATTAGTTTGGAAATGTGTGCATCACACACAAACAACATTTTACTTCTCTTACAAAAACTACAAAAAAGAGACATGTTGTATTGAGCTGTGAACATAGCTATGTGAATATACATTAGGGTGGTTCGATTTTTTTGAAAATTCAGAAGGGATACTGGCTATAGTTATAAGTTATGGAAAAATATGTAATATTTACGAATATGACGTTTTTTTGACATAATTGATGTCACCAGGGGTCCATTTTTGAAATTTGTCCAAAAATTTCCATTTTTCAAAAATTTTCAACACATTTTAAAAACATTTTTTCTGGTTCGTAACGCTGCTAATTAAGTGAAATAGACCGCTAACGGCTATTAAAGAGCTCCCGGAATTAGCTCTACCTGAAAATAGGGTCCGAACATGACTGACCTTTTTTTTAAAAATTGACCCAACAAAACAAAATTTTAACTCATTATTGAGGTGGTCTGATTTTACTGAAATTGTCCGAATCACTCTGTAACCTTTTGAGAATGTCGAATAGGGATTATCTGTGTGTTATGTTTGATCAATACTTTCGATTCTACATGCCTGCCCTACTCAAGACTTTTACAACAAATGTCGAAAATAACCAATCTTTTGAAATTTGCCTGTGCACCAAAAAGTAATTTTGTCTACAACATTCCATGTTTTCGTCCTGAAATATTCTGATTAGGACATGACAGATGTATTCTAGAAGAAAAAGACGATGTACACTCAAAGAAAAGTTCCTATATCTTGGAAAACAAATCTGTTGAAAAAAACTGAAAAATGCAGACTTTCAAATGGTTCAATATGAACAGCATTCTTTGAGTGGGCATCGCTTTTCCCTTCTAAAATGCATATGCACTGATCAGAATATTTCAGCACGAAAACATGCAATATTGCAGATGAAATGACTCATCTCTATTCGACATCCTCAAGAGGTTACAGCAAGTATCACTTGCGTTGTATATTGACAATGTATTTGAACGCGACTCGATTTAAGAAGCGCCATCTCTTTCACGCCAGGTTCTAATATATTTTTTTCTTGCAAATAAAATTACAAAATTGTATAAATTGAATAAGTTTTGCAATAATAATAGCGAAAATAATTAATAGAATTTATAATAAATAAAAAAAATTGAAAAAAAACACACAAATATTTTATATTATATGATATGTAGCTTTGCCTTGTAGACTTTGCCTTGTAAACCATATAGAGATGGTTACGTGGAGAAAATATGTATTTGTCAAACATTGATATCTGTCAAAAGAAATAACGTAAACAACACGAAGTGAAGCTATTCTGGTGAATCATATAATATAAAATATTTGTGTGTTTTTTCAATTTTTTTTATTTATTATAAATTCTATTAATTATTTTCGTTATTATTATTGCAAAACTTATTCAATTTATACAATTTTGCAAGAAAAAAATATTTGCAAGAAAAAAATATACAGTGATGGTTTTTTCCTATCTGAATAGCGCTAGCTATTCGCAGCGCCTGTACAGCATTGCTGCCCACACTGACAAAACTAAGGTTATGATTTTGACAACACCGTGTTGTAAATGCTTACATTCCAACGAATGTTGTGAAGTAGCCAACAATTGTTGTCATTGTGAATACGTACAATGGCATATATTATATGTATTCACAACGACAACAATTGTTGGCTACTTCACAACATTCGTTGGAATGTAAGCATTTACAACACGGAGTTGTCAAAATCATAACCTTAGTTTTGTCAGTGCAGATGCTGAATCGTAGCGGTTGCCGCACGCGCAACACACTTCGTTTGTACCACACAGAGCATATACGTTCGCGTTCTTTCTCTGTTCGACATGCGTTTGTATAATGACTATGGTATTAGTGTATCATACTCTGTTAGCTCACTGGTTACTTAGACTATATGACAATATGTTGTGTGGTACAAAACGCGTGCGGCAACCGCTTCGATTCAGTATCTGGGCAGCAATGCTGTTCAGACGCTGCGAATAGCTAGCGCTATTCAGATAGGAAAAAACCATCACTGAAAATATATGAGAACCTGGCGTGAAAGAGATGGCGCTTCTTAAATCGAGTCGCGTTGAAAGCCGACTGTAAGTGATACTCGGGTTACAGGGTGAGTTGGACAATTTCAGAAAAATCAGACCACTTCAATAATGAGTTAAAATTTTGTTTTGTTGGGTCATTTTTTTGGAAAATGTTCAATCATGTTCGGACCCTATTTTCTGGTAGAGATAAGTCCGGGAGCTCTTTAATGGCTTTTGATGGTCTATTTCACTTAATTATAAGCGTTACGAACCAGAAAAAATGTTTTTAAAATGTGTTGAAAATTTTTGAAAAATGGAAATTTTTGGACAAATTTCAAAAATGGACCCCTGGAGGCGCTAGGTCTGTGACATCAATTATGTCAAAAAAAAAAACGTCATATTCGTAAATCTTACATATTTTTCCATAACTTATAACTATAGCCAGTATCCCTTCTGAATTTTCACAAAAATCGGACCACCCTAATATACATTATCAACGAATAATTATAATATTTAGTCTACTTCATTAAATAATAATATTTTTCCACCACATCAAAATAAACAAATGATCTATCTATCTGCGGTAATTTCCATCAATTTCCATCACGAAAATACAATTCAATTGTAATAAATTCTATATATAAATTATTACAGTTTTACGTCGATATTATTCATGGGCTTATTTGTGAGCAATTTTCAAGTTTGTTGAAATAAAAAGAAGAGGACTAACTTTTTGTTATCGAGCTAAATTTGTGTTTTAAAACAGAATGGCGTCATTGTATGCGATGTGTTGATAGCATTGCCGTCGAAATCAACTTTTAATATTATAATTAACATATTTTCTAGAACACGAATGTGCTGATGTTTGCAATCAACACATTAAAAATAAATGACTGTCGTTTAAATGTTCAACGAACAAATTGAATTTATTGATAAAAATGTATCGTATATACTATATCAACTTGTTCATCATAATATTAAGTTATTTCGATGTCACGGTTACTCGCACTCAGTAGGAAAGGAAGAGAGAATATAATGAAATCTATATAATATGAAAAACTTATTATGATCAACTTATTTACAATGAATTATTTTGATTTAAAGTTTGCAGCACGAATACCTCAATTTTCATGCGTATGATAAAATCGTAGAAGCTCTAATTTTTTCTCCTTTAATTGTGTAAGCGCATATGTCATATGATCAAATCGTTTTATTTTGTTTATTTGATTTCGTTTTTCCTCTCTAAGAATTAACTTTAACTTTAACAATAAAAACAAAATAAATGGCAAAAATATAAACACTAATCTTAATACCCAAAAAATGGCACACACTCCTAAAAATGGTTACAATATGTATTGTTGATCGCTTTCTCTCTCGCGTTCTCGTCTTTCAAACTTGAGAGAAAGATTTAATATTATAGTAAAAATAATAATGTGAATTTGAATACATAGACTTTATCGCACTTCATCCACTGTGTTGTTTTGATTGCTTTCATTTGGTATCCGTTGTTTTCATCGCCACTCTTAACGAATAGTAATGCTGTGTTTTATGCTTGCATTGGTGTTGTGTGAATCGTTATCGGTTAACATTGACAAAATCCACCCTCTTCTTATGTCGTACGATGATACACACTTTTGTTAACTTATAATTTAATAGGAATAGCAAATTGCGGTTGTATATTTTTTTATTCCAGTCCCTCATGGTTTTCGATGTGCCGTTCATACAAAACATAGGACATAGTGCGCACACACAGCTTCAAAATGTGCTTTCTATTTTTACATAAGTATATGGAAAAGGATATTTTACGCAAACATTGGGACTATGCCTTAATTTCCGTGGTTTTTGGGTGTATAAATGTCGACAAAAGGGTTTTCACACTTAATCATATTTATCGGCTATGGATTTTATGGCTTGATGATACGTCAACCAAAGGAATCTTAAAACTTAATAAACTTAGGATATGTTGTGTTTGGCATCGTTTTCTAGTGAAATCCAATGAAGGACGAAAATAAGGAGCTCTACTTGGCAATTGGTGGGTGTTCCGATGCATCGGCTAATTTTCTGAGCTATTAACTCTACGTGGATCCAATGGAGATCGATCTTATCTTTGCCATATCAAATTTTTAACTGTGATTCAATTATTTAGCTCATGGAACGCGTGATCAATGTATGACTGACTAAATTTAGAGATTTAAAATTAATTAACTTTAGACAATATTATTCGATACTTGATTAATTGACTAAATTCACTTACCAAATACCTTTGACTAGTCTTTTACAAAGATTTATTTATTAATTCTATATATTCCCTTTATTGTCACAGCAATTAAATCCCTACTACCGTGCTAGATGGTGTCGACACGAGTGGACGGATTTTTAAATTTATTTGAACGACGCCATGTTACTATACTTGTCCATTACAACGTACATGTAACAGAAAAAACACACAGTCCGTGTCCACGCTATTGGACATAAACGATTTGAACCGTCAATGTGAACTAGATCAAGTATAGAACTTTACATAGGATCATATACGATGAATATGGATTACACAGTCTGTTTCAAAATACCGTCACCAATGTCGACACCATTTGACATCAAAATTTTGACAGTAAAAATATGTGTTATTGTTGTTGTCGTTTCATTGCTCTGTTTATTGTATTTATGTTGTTTTTGTCTAATTTGCATCAAATTGGATTCAACTTAACTAAGCTATCTATTTATTTACTTTCTATTATATATTAATCTAATAATAGTCTAATTGTAAGAATAATTTTCTTTACGAAAAGATCTTGATTTTTAGTGTGGGTCATAGACAACTCTTTTCCAAGCAACTAAAAACTAAAAGTGTAACTACATAGTCGGCTTATCAAAGTAGACTTTAAAACTGAATAAATAAATAAATCTGTATAATCAACAAAAATCGTATTGGACTGCAGCACGACGGACGGTGTGAACACGTATATGTCATTGGCGCTGCTACAACACTTTATACAAACTGCTATGATTTACAGTTAACAAATTTTGCGTATGCCGTAAACCACTGGTCCAGATGTTTGAATTCGTTGTTTCACGTTAGAGATCAATTCAATAATAGTCACAATATCGAATTTCCAGTGGATAGATGGTATACCTGCAGTTAAAGACGAATCAATCATTGTGATACGTTCGTTTATGTACGACTTCACTACAAAATTATGAATTTCAGTCCAACTTGAAATAATGGCTGGATAAAGAAATAAAAAAAATATTAATTAATCCAATATTTGGTAAAAAATTCACAAATTGGTCACTGATTTAACATACTTATTAACATGTTTGGATGCTTCTTCTACTTTTCAAAATTACAAATTAATCAAATTGAATGTGTCAACGCTCTGCTGCACATAAAATTGTTACATTCGACCCCAAACAGTTTCATAAATATGAATATGATCGAATACATGAAGAACTCAATTGTACTGAAGAAAACTAAGTAGTATTTAAGGTCCATGTACAAAATATATTTGTAACAAAATTAACGAGTGAAATGCACAGGTATTAAGGAAGAAAAGAAACACATATTTATTTATCTGAATACATGAAACTGTAAAGAGGAGAAAAGATATGTAAGTCATAAAGATTCACACATGTGACAGCAGCACATTTAAAAAATGATTATAAACCATCTGAATGTAAAATAACTAACGCGTGTAACTAACGCATTTTTTCTGTGCCTCGATTAATGCTCTTTTTATAGGTGGTACGATGCGATCTCATGCACAAAACTTATTTGTCTAATAATGAGCAGTCAACGACTGTAAAACTTTAATTGGGCCTTTTCTGCATGACTTGTAACGTATCTATCTGTTAGCTTGTTAGCTACAATTGAATCGCAACATTTAATAATAAAAAATGACAATATTTTTTTGTGGGGTGAGAAATAAAGAGCAACAGAGAAAAATCAAAATCGAAAAATGGAGAATAAGAAGAAAGCTGCATATTTACGTAGCTGTACAACATTAAATCGCTTTCCATATGGTACGTTGGCTTGTAATGTTAGCAGATATTGATGGGTTTGTTGCTCATTATATTGTTTATCAACAACACTTTGATACTGGACGCAAATTACTATATGCGAATTAAAGTGCAAACAATTCATCTAAAGTAGACATTTTAAGTGTTTACTACGAACTGTGCACTTGAAAAGAAAGATGCACAAACACATATACGTACCTTTATGCAGAGTTTTAACATAGTTTGCAACATAAGCCGAATTGAACAGATCTTTTTCAATCCAAATGCGGCATATTTCAAAGAGAAGTTACATTATCTATATACAATATATATAGATATATAAATATATATTCATGTGTGTGGCGGTAAGCGGTAGGCAATTTAATGATAAATTTACTGTTACATTTCGTAGTCATCGTCTAATTAAAGCGGCACAACATTTCATTTTATCCTTTGTGTCAATGTCATCGTGCAATCGTAATGGGCTGAAGCACATAAGATTTAAGAAACATTCGTTTTAATTAGGTACACTTTTTTGTTTCATTATTGCTATTTTGGCGACGGCATCCTCTTTCCGCTTAACAATAATACTCATATATTTGAACCATAACTTCATATGAGCGATATATCGATGATTATAAATAAAAATAGAACCTGGGCCACCCAAAGTTTTAAGGGAAAAGTCACTTTATTCTAAGACTAATTCATATTACATAAAAATCAATTTTTCCTGTTGGTGAAGATAATATGGACCGGGTAAGAGTACCGGAGTGTGTTTACTGACCATATAAATTTGATACCAAAGAATTTTGGTGAATATTCAAGTTAAATTTTGATACGATATAACCTAATTACAACAAAAACAACAACAACAACAATCATTTATAGACCGATTGTACCTTTCGGTGTGTGGTCTTTTACGAAACGACTAGATTCAAATTCCTCTCCAAACTTCCCTATCGAGAGCCAGGTCTTGAGTTTCTCTACACCAATCATACCCTCTAAAATCCAAATCACATTTAACCGAATCCAAATAACGTCTACGAGGTCTTCCCCTATTTCTCGGTCCATCTGCATCAGCATACAAAACCTTCTTTGGCAAACGAGACTCATTCATACGTTGGACATGACCAAACCATCTCACTTTATTTATACACAGACCCATTTATTCCATATTCGGTTAAAAGCCTTCTGCAAATCAACGAAACACAAAAACAAATCCTTATTTTTCTCATGGAATTTCTCTAGCAGCTGTCTCAAAACAAAAATTTGTCTTGGCAACCCCGCATAGGGTGGAATCCCGATTGATTTTCATCCAGAAGCTGTTCAACAATAGCTCTGGTTCGTTTTTCCAAAATTGAACTATAAACTTTTCCTACAACACTCAATAGAGAAATTCCACGATAATTATTGCAGTCTTTATTACTGCCTTTCAGAGCATATACTAAGCATAGATATATATCCTGGATATTTTGTCAGTATCCGATATTCATTGGAGCCAGACTTTGAAATAGAGTAAAAACAATAGAAGTTATTGTTATAGTGGTTGTAGTAATGTAAATGGTTTTATACTTAGACCTATAACAATCACTTCTATTGTTTTCATTCCATTATAATCTCTGAATGCGATAAATATCAGATACTCACAAAATATCCCGGATATATATCTATGCTCAGTATATGCTCTGCTGCCTTTCTTATGAAGAGGAGAAATTACTGCAATGCCCCAGTCAACGGACTGGAACAAGAAAAGGAACAACAGAAGAGCCCCAAGCGAGATTTAAAATACGATGTAACCATTTAACTCCAACTACTCCACTACTCAAAAGGAATTCGTTGCGAACTTCGTCCACGCCTGCTGCTTTGCCCCATTTCAACTTCGAAATAGCTGCTTGAATTTCACCCATACTGATCTCCTCTTACTCAAACCCATCGAAGATATTTTCCCCCTCGTCTCCATCTTGACCAGTAGCTCCGTTGTCAATGATTCCTTTTTCCGATCACTAAACTGCCCGTTCTGTCCAAAACTGCTCCCGGTGCTTGTTTTTTACCTCCGTTTCTGATGTTCTTCACTTTTGTCCAGAATACTTTGTTCCGTTGCTGTCCAGCTTCCTCCAGATCCTGTGCAAATTTCACCCAATGTCCCTCTTTTGCTTCCTTGACCATTCGCTTTACGATATTCCGTTGTTCCTTGTATGATGTCCAGTTTTCCTCAGTCCTATTCTGCATCCAATGAATCCATTTCGCCCTCTTCTCCTTAACGGCAGCCTTGATGTCATCATTCCACCAATCCGTCTTCTTTCTGTCATTCTTAACTCTAACGAACCCTAAACACTCTCTGGCAGCCCCCAGAACAGTGTTCTTAAAAAGACTCCACTCTGTTTCAATATCTAACACTACATTTTTATTCAAATCCGAAAATTTTCCTTCCAAAATATCAACAAACTCACGGGCCACATTCTCATCTTTCAAACGATTCACACGTAAAATGTTGGATGGCTTCCGATAACTATTTATACGGCCCTTGACTATCAAACAATTCAATTATAATGTTTAGAAAAAAGATAGTTTTATTATGATGTCCTACAGAAACAATATAAACTGAACGCGGAATGTATCCGTTTGAATCTACTAGAACAGACATGTAGTAAAATTATGGCTGCCGTACGTATTTAGAAGTCAAATTGGCGGACCATTTAATACATTTGAATGCTTGAAAAATCTAGAAAATACTATAGAAAAACTAACTGCACTCGAATTCCGGGAATGAATCCATGGTTTGAATAATAATTAGATAGTGTTATGTATCATTATGTATTCAAACAGACATTCCTTTCCATTCACGATTTAGTTTATATAGTTTCCGTACAGAGTCACCATCGTTGAACGTTTTTTAAAACATCGCAATTGCTTCTGTATGGAGATAGTTGCCCTCAATGAAAGCAATAATTTGCCGATTTTGATGTTTTTTGTGCGCTTCAACAATAGTGTAAATTAATGCAATTTATTTATTTAATTGTAATTTGAATAAAAAACTACTACACATGTTTAAAAATATTTTCCGTTCCGCGGCGTAAATTTGTGTCTCCCCGCTCTTGACAAATATATACGTAGAGATATATAAGTTCTGTGAAAACACAAATTAAATCTCATATCATAACTGATTCGATGTGCCAGCACAGACTCATAATGTATCAATTATATGTAAAAATGAATGTGCTGTGAATGCAACTGCCACCACCATCAATGAAAATTTCTCAACCTTTTTTGTTTAAGTTCAGTATGGAAGAAACTATTCATATGCCAATGTAGTGAAACGTTCAAAAATATATTCAAATAAGTGAAAACAAGTTAAAAGATCAAAACGTAGACGCCTGCCCGACTAATTATAAAAGCGTGAAAATTCGAAACATGTTTAGGAAATTGTCAATAGTTTTGGTGAATTAAATGAGATTTTCATAACTATTCCAATAACATTCGACGTGAAACAAGAAAAACAAAAATAAAAAAAAACGAAGTAACTAGAAAGACCATACAAGACATATAAAGTAGCATGAAGAAATCATATTGTAACATGTTGGAAAATGCTTTTTGAATTGTAAACTAGGATTTACATCACAAATTTCGCTTGCTTATATTATTAAAGTTATTCAAAGTTACAATTCAACTTAAATTAAAAACGTTATTTATCTGTTTTCAATAGTCATTTTGAAATAGTTAAATAAAATGAAAGTGCGACCACAACGATATAATTATTTTCAAGTATATCTTCATCATTTCAGTTATCAAAAAGATTGGAATGAACTTCTTTAGGAACTTCTTCAAAAAATGTCAACGAAAATTCAGTGTATTTATTTATGTGTGAAAATTAAGTAAAAACATTTATTATTAATTGGATACACTATCAATGCGATATTGAAACAAATTTCAATAATTTTGAAAATCATATTTCAAGAAATATGAGAAAAATAATATTTCAAATACTATTCTATGGAAAACGCGGCTGTTTACTCATAATTTTGCTACATAATTTTTTTTTCCAAAATTTATTGTTTCAATTAAGTGTAGAGAAAGTGTAGGTAAGTGTACAACATTTTGTTTCGAGGTGTACCTGGAATTTTTTTTCTAAAAATCCACCCCTTTTTTCGGGGGTCCTCATAATTTATTCAATTCATGTATGTGTTTTTCATTTTTCAATGGCAAACCAGTAGCTAAATAGCTGAATTTCAAACAATTGTAGCCATTGTAGACAATTGTGTCAAAGTACCCGATTGGGCTAAAACTTCACAGAATTTTAGTGATTAATTAGTGAAAATTTGTGACGCAATTTTTAGAATTTGTGACTCATGGAAATGTTACTTGACAGCTCAAATCAGTGCGTTCAATGTGTCATATTGAGTGTTTTCAATATATACAAACATTTAAATTTGTTTATGCAGAAAACAATAAATATGTGTATTTAAGTGCAGATTCTTATAATTTAGTGTTATTTTATGATAAAAAATCAATGTTTAAAATTTAAGACATAAAGCTGACAAAAAAGTTGATAGTTTTTTTTACATAATTCATTCATGCAGATTTTGTAAACAATGCGAAATTTCATGCAGAAATTTTAATCGAAGAATCTTTGGGCAAAAACAAAATATATTCCAGAAAATCAAACATGCAGCTCGCTTTATTAATTGATGTGTTTTCTATCCGCGAATAATAGTGCAGATTTCGCGAAGTGGGTGGCTGAAGTAATAAACGTAAAATCATTTGTTTAGCTGCATGGTTCAATATAGTTTTCTTGGTCTTTGAGTTTTGAATGCAAAATTGTTACCTACACTTAATGTACACTTTTTTAAGACCATAATACATTGCATAAAATTTTGGATTTAGAAAATCGCTACCCCGGGAAAAATTATGAGGACCCCCGAAAAAGGGGTTGATTTAAAAAAAATAAATTCCAGGTACACCTCGAAACAAAATGTTGTATTACCGTTTGCAAAAAAACCTGACCCACAGAGAAAATGAAAAAAAAAATTCGCTTAAGTATGCATGAGCGAGAGAAATACAAATATAGAATGACCAAAGAAATAGGAATTAATATTGTTACACATTTTAGTGCTTATCGATCAGTGTAGCATTGTTTTATATGGCTCACTGGTGGAATTTAAAGGGACACAATTATCTTATCTCTTTCGCGCATGCTATTTTGTATTAAAATTATATTTATTGACTGCTGTATGTCATAGAAATTGAAAATAAAATAATGAGACGCAATAAAAATCGATGATCTGATTGGTCAACGATAAAATAAAGGTATTGGATACAACACAGTTGAATTGAATATTGTGCATACGCATTTATTTGATACTCATTGATTACATTTTGTGATGAAATGATTTTGTGGTTTATTCAGAAATCAATGCCGACGCTGTTTATGATAAATTCTGTCGTCATTTTCAATAACGTATTTTAAACGTTCACGAAAACCATTATAAAGATTTTGAAAAAACTCTGGTTTTTTTCTCAAGCCTTCCCATTTATTCAGTACGTATGCGTCTAGGCCGTGGTGATTTCTTTCAAACAACGGGCTGCGTGTATTTTCCATGTAAGCCCAAACCAACTCGATCGGATTGAGATCAGGACTACGGGCTGGCCAATTCAAAACTTCGACATTATTCACACGTAATTGATCACGAACTATATATGCAGTATGCCAAGGTGCATTGTCATGTTGATACACTATATTATTCAAATCACCAAATTGAGCTCTGATTGATGGGAATGCAACTTCATCCAGAACACCAAATATTCTACGGAATTAAAGTGAGAGCCAGTTGGCACTATTTCACCTGGACCAGCACAACTTATCCAGCCCCAATAGCCCGCAGACACGTGTCCACTTCTAGATGTTTTAACAACATATTGCTCTGAATATCTCTCTCCTTTCGGTCGATAAACACGAACACAACCATTTTTGTCTTTCTATTATTTCTATTTGTTCTTTATGACGAAAAAGGAAGGCATCATACGATCCTTATGATGTCTATCTCGGTCACCCCAAGCCCGATTTGGGCAAATCTTTGTTTCATGCTGTCTCGCTCACCCTTCCATGTATGATTGTTTACCATCGACATTCTATTCACACACAACTCGCACTAATCGCTTTGAGTTTTCTGTCGACGATTTTTATTGCACAGAAAAATATATGTGCAAGTTGTGTGCGTAACATACCAAGTCTCCGAGAGTTTCATATAAGTGTGCCATGTAACAGCAGAAATAGAGACCAAAATCAAAAAAAAATCTCCCGATCGATCTTTATCGCATTTCCGATGGATATATTGTGACAATAACGAAATTTTACACAACTCGACCAATCGCATCGATTTTTATTGCGTCTTATTATTTTATTTTCCATTTCTATGACATACAGAAGCCAATAAATATAATTTTAATACAAAATAGCATGCGCGAAAAAGATAAGATAATCGTGTCCCTTTAAATTCCACCAGTGAGCCACATAAAACAATGCTACACTTATCGATAAGCACCAAAAAGTGTAACAATATTAATTCCTATTTCTTTGGTCATTCTATATTTGTATTTCTCTCGCTCATGCATACTTAAGCGAATTTTTTTTTTCATTTTCTCTGTGGGACAGGTTTTTTTGCAAACGGTAATACACTTACCTACCCTTTCTCTACACTTAATTGAAACAATAAATTTTGAAAAAAAATGATGTAGCAAAATTATGAGTACACAGCCGAAAACGCTACTCGTGAACACACAAGAGTGAAACAAAATATTTGAACAAGCAAAGAGTAGTAACACTTTGCGAACTGCAGATGTACTGTTATCTAACAATAATAGGCGTTTTTTCGATATAAACATTAGGGTGCCTCGTTTTTAAAAAATTATTATGTACAGTATGTACATAACCTATGTGGGAGGATCCCAGGAGAACACCTGTAATGATTTTTTCCCAAAAAAATGCATGTAGAAATCGCGCATCGCTACAGTTGGGCATTTTCGGTTTATCGCAAAATAAATGTCAGATTCGGTTTTCTGATACCCAAAAACCCCCCAGTACAAATTTTCACATCATTTGAAAAAAATAATCCAAAGGCATTCAAGAGAGCCAAAAGAATAACGACGGGTCCGATGCGCGATTTCTACATGCGTTTTTTTAGGAAAAAAACATTACAGATTTTCTCCTGGAATCTTCCCACATGTGTTATAACTTATGGGGGTGTACATAGTTGAATTCATCATAATTTTAAAAAACGCTGCACCGCGAGCATAACGTAATGAACGTTATTTCGTTCTTAAAGAGTCTATTTCCATAAAATAGAGTGACATAATAATTGATCGGATTCAGTGACGTAAGTGTCGGTTGGCCTTGGTGGGAAGGGGTGTTGGTTTAAAAAATCACTCTAATAACATCCTGTTCTTCATAAAAAAACACCCACTTCTCAAAAAAAATATGCCTGAATGACTTTTTGTAGACGAAAATATATTTTTATGATTTTTTTCAAATACCGATTGAAATTGTTTTGATTTTTTTACATTTTCCCCAATTGAGGGATTTGATCACCAAACCCCCTCTCCTTAAATACAACACTGTTCGGAGTAAAAAAAAGAGACTTTTTTTTTATTTATATATTTATTTTACCATTTGTTTTCTAGTGAATGTATTGTTTATGTTCGTGAATTTAAATTTTCGCACAAAACATTTGTCAATCAAAAAAAAAACGAAAACAAACAAAAGGTAGAAAATCCTTTTATGTAATTTGTAATTTGACTCTTAATTAAGGCGTTACTTTTTGACACGCTTTCGAATTAAGTTTTCTCTTGAATTGGTATTTCTCACTCCCTTCATAAGCAGCTGTGAAATTATTATGTTATAACTATAGTTTACATGAGCTAAAATGACTTGAATCGATACTTGAATTAAATTCTACCATAAGCGAGAATATACAGCGAGAATGTCTTCGCAGATGACACACACAATTGGAATGCCTCGAAGAGAATGAAACAACGATAGAGAGAACGAGGGAGATGAACGCGAAATTGAAACCTTCTCTATTTCCTATTTTAATTTGTTATAGTCACACACAAATATGGTAGCTGTTCGCATGAACTTATTTCATATTTTCTATACTATATGTAGCCTAACAGTCCTTAACAATTACCTCCCTTTTTTTGGTTTTTCATTTTCGCCTCTCGATTTTGAAAATCCAACGTTGTCAACATTATGCTACAGAATTATTGTTATTGTTAAAATTATTGTTATTGCTGTTGTTTCGGACTGTCACAGATTCCTTCCTGTTCTTTTTTGTGTTGTTTTTAGTGCTATGCGTAACACATTGATTCTTAATTAGGGTGAATTTGATATGTTTGCTGAACACCAATTCAATTTGTACACATTTATATAAACGCTTCTGTTGAACATGGCTCAGTGCGGGTTGTATACACAATGAATATATGATTTTAGTTGACTTTTGATTTTGAACACACTTAAGACAAATATATGTAATAATTCCTCGTGAAATCTAATATATGTTTATTAGAAATAAAATGAACCGCATATATGATGTGATGATGCAACGAAATGTCATCTTTTATGTGTATCTTTCAACAATATATGACGTAAAATGGTATTAATCAAAACCAAAAGATTAAAAGTATTGATGATATCAAGTGGTAAAATTAGAATGTTTAAAATCGAACATTATTCACGATTATTATTAATTAAAATCTGTAGTGCGTTGTTCATTTGACCAAAAATTGTAACCAAATCAGTTTAATATAGTCTACAAAATGAAACGAATGTGTGAAGCGCATGAAACCAGTCATTAAACATAAATTAATCGGTACATATATATACATACAAACCTTCGAGTAAATATCATTCAGTACGTGCAAATAAAACCCATTTCAGTTAAAAATTCATAACGATCACCATGATAGAATAGCGGCGAAAAAGTTTGGAGTGGGATGAATTCACTATGATCGTATTATAGGGCAATTAATTTTTCCATCACATCAACTCGTAAACTTAATCGTTACAACACGTAGCTTGTGCGTCAATAAAACATGGGCGAGAATCCCGTTACATACAAAACTGGCTGCAACGATGGCAATAACGGCAACGTCAACATCAACAACAAAATGAACAAAAGCCATAAGAGTATCCTTTAACTAAACTGCTAATCACTCGCTGATATTACAGATTGGTCAATTTTTGCCCGTACCACTACTCCAAGAAACACTACACACACATAGATTCAGAGACAGACAAATATGATTTTTATAATTTTGGTTATTTAGCTGTGCGCCAAATTGTATGAGTGTGTATTTATGTGTATGCGCGAATGAATATACGTGCACAGAGAGAAATAATGTTTAGATTATTGGTAAAAATGATTTTTTTTCTCAAATCTATACAAAAATTAAGATATCTCAAAAGAAATTTATTTTTTATTAAAAAAATATTTCTTCAATGTAAATAAACATTGCGATACACATTGATCAACGAATGCCAAAATATATCACAGCCATCTCCCTTCTAGCGAGAAAACAACAACAATTGTATGGCTAAACTCGGACGGCGAATATACAGAATGCAACCACTACTTATGCAAACAACGTCGTTGTTTGTGTCTTACATGCTTCCACTGACTCGCCAGAAGAAGTGATGTCTTTGTATTAATTGACTATATTTGCCGTTCAAATGTAAAATTCAACTACTACACAGTCATCACAGTGATTCTACTGGTCAGTGGAAGCATGTAAGATACAAACAACAACGTTGTTTGCATAAGTAGTGGTTGCAATCTATATCGTTGCCGTTTGAGTGTCATATAATTGTTGTTGTTCTTTCACGTGAAGAGAGTAGACTGTGTAAGATGATGTATCTTGGCGCTCGTCGATCAATGTGTATCACAAATATTTATTTACATTGAAAAAATATTTTTTTTTGAAATTAATTTTTATTGAGAAATCAAAATTTCGGTATAGATTTAATAAAAAAAATCACTTTTATCGATAATCTAAACTATATTTCTCTCTGTGTGTGCATTCATTTGGATGGTATTAAATTTCACTTTTGTGATGAACTTGCCTAAATCGAGTACAGACAAGAATCCAAATTTACGCAACAACCATGGCCAACCAACACTTGCTCAATTTTACGGACGGAAAATTTATATTCGTAAACACGTGAAAAATGTATTTACAATTTATACTTATTATTGAGCAGGAAAAAGACTATATTTTGGAAACATCAACGCTTTATTGTCGCCATTTATGGAAATCCTTTTCGTCCAATTCGCTTGTACAAATGAAGAATTACTTATTATCGGAGCTGAAGAGCGGGCGGCAGGAGCAACAACATTTGCTCCGCCTTTTGAATACCATTTGCGGTTGTCATAGCTACTTGCTCCGTTTTCGATTTGGCATGGCTATCAGTATAACATACAGATGAGTCTTTGATTTTCTCTTGCCTGACTGGCTTGGGGAAAAATCTCTGTGACTGACGCACGTACATGAGTGCGCAAACACCTTCCAAGGTGGAAAACCTCTATATCCAAACTCAACCATAGCATCCACGTCAAGCTCTTAGTATGCAATGATGATTATTTTATTATTTTTCCACAGAGAATGGCTGCGTATGACAAATTGTTAAAAATATAAATAGAAATACATACATAGATTTTTGACCAATTTGCATTGATTGATATGGATTATTACGATTGTTTTTCATTTATCTCGATAATTTTTTTGTTAGTCTTTCTGCAGACTATACATAATAATTTAAAAGTAATATTAGAAGAATTAGATCAAATCTGACTGTTGCGTATCAGTGGAGCCTAAATCATTTAAAATATATTTTTAACAAAAACCCTCAAATATCGTTTGTTCAAATTGCAAGTGCAAGTATCGACAGATTGGCTTATTGGTTACAGTTTGATTGTCCCCCTACAAAATCAATTGATTTATAAAAGAAAATGGTCATGTGTTTCACTGCCTCTAATAGATTAAAAACTTATTATGTCTATTAGTTGTAACAAATAACACAAGATTTCGTCCAATTAAGTAATTCATCTCTCTCATGGGATTTTTCACTTAAAATTGAATTGTATTTGAGAACAAATGTCATCAACATGTTTCAAATATTATATAATTGGTAATCTATACTCCTAGGGGCTTGGAAGTATTTTTTATTGACGTATAATCACGCATATTCATAAATATTCGTGATTATCGCACACAAAAAACACTAGTAGTAGAATCGTTTAAATGTGTTGGTATTTTCCAAATTTACCAACAATTGTCAAAATATCCATTGATATTTTCATACAATCGTCACTACAACAGCATCAACTGTGCTCGATGGACCAAATCTCAACTGCATGTTATTTCGTAGGACGTCATTTCTAAAATCACACAGGCTTAGAATATTAACTATGCACTTTTGAAGCTCTACATAAAAACTATTTCTTTTAAACCTATCACTTTTCTAGCCTGAAATTTTTTTTATACAATAATAACAGCGATTATTAATTTTATTTTTTGTTGTGTGTGTTTCACATCGCTTCTGTATACGTGCTGTATAATCACAAATAACCACGTAAATTGTGATATATTTGCTCTTATGCCTAATTCATACAAAACTTCCGAGCCCCTAGCTTTTCTCATTATTTCCCAAATGCTCATAATGGATAATCATGCTACAACTTTGTGGTTAAAATGTATAAAGAAAGAAAGAAAGAGAATAAAGGGAATGTACAATGAAAATTTCTTTTATAGTTTGATGTGGTGACATTGAGCGATTGATTTTCTAGTCAATATACCAATGATCGTTTCGGTGCGCCCATTCCATTTCACATAATTTATACCAACATGTTGAGCAAAGTCTACATCTGTGAGGCTCGAAGTTCTTCACTGTACATACGAAAATATTTGCACAAAGCCAGCGAATAACCTGCATCTTTGTGTGTAGCCTAAAATTAACATTGTCATTCAGTATTTGCTTCTTCAATTTTGCTGGCATATAATCGTAACTGAGAATAAACACATGGTGCTTAGATGAATTTCACATGAGCGTCTACCATTCATATTTGTTTACATACATATATACTCACAAAATCACCAGAAGAATTTGGTACAATCTATCCCCCAATCAAAAATGTTGACCAATTTGATTAAGTAGTGGAATAATATTTACTTAAACAAATCACATTTACTCATCGGTTCGATCATGTAATATCATATACATCAAAACCGTACTATGTGTGTATCACATGCACTTGGTCAAAAGTTAATCCACTCAGATTTCAAGTATGTATTAAAATGATAGTTCACAAGCGGTTCCAAAACAAACAACAACAACATTTGAAATACACATATATAATCGAAATTTCATCAAGATGCTGAATATAATATCCTTTTAGTTTATTTTATATTTTATATCAGATATGGATGTGAAGATGTGAATTAAAATTAATTTGTTTGTTTGTTATTTTAGCTTTCAGTCCAACACATAAAATGTAGTGGCCATCGAGCTGCTATTCTCAAAAATTAAATACAGTAACAAAGGTTGGTGGATGGCCGACTATTGACGGCAGCAGCCGCGCAGATAACGTAGACTCACATCTATTATGTTCTGTTTTCCAAAAATTTTTCTTCGTAATTGTATTATGAAAAACAAATTTAGCCCATTTTCAAATCATTAATCATATAACAACTACCCTGTAAAAATGTGGCAATCGATAATTTTGAAGCAAACATCAATTTCAATTCAAAACCGAATATATATGTCATTTGAAAAAGATAGATTGTCCTTTATATGAAAACAATTGGTTATTCGATCATCGTTATTTCAACAGATTGTTTCGAAAATATACAAATCAAATAACAATATGCTTTATATTGAAAAAAAAAAAAAAAAAAAAAAAACGATAGAAGAGTATGTCATTTTTCAGATGAACATATTGGTAGTAGTAGTTAAAAATGTCGTTTTTTTTGTAAAAATACAACATTATGCGTGTCATTACTTTGACAGTGACAATTAGTGTATCTTAAATAGCGTCAAAAAACTATCAAATTTCATCTGTCAAAGTGAACACAAGTTTATACACACAAGTTTTTTATTGCGTTCAAAATGTCGAATTTCGTTCCAACAAAAGAGCATTTGCGGGAAGTTTTAATTTGCTTCTTCCATCTAAAGAAGAATGCAACTGAAGCACATCGTTTACTCACTGAAGCATATCCGGACTATGCTGTAGACATTAGAATGTGTCAGCGTTGGTTTGCACGATTTAAAAGTGGTGATTTTGACACGGAGGACAAAGAACGTCCTGGCCAGCCAAAAAAGTTTGAAGATGAAGAATTGGAGGCATTACTCGATGAAGATTCTGGTCAAACGCAAGAAGAACTTGCGAAATCGTTGGGAGTAAGTCAAAAAGCCATTTCCGATCGCCTAAACGCTCTTGGATTCATTCAAAAGCAAGGAAATTGGGTACCAAATGAATTGAAACCAAGAGACGTTGAAAGACGATTGTGCATGTCCGAAATGCTGCTTGAGCGCCACAAAAAGAAGTCGCTTTTGCATCGACTTGTTACCGGTGATGAAAAATGGATTCATTACGACAACCCGAAGCGTAAGAAATCATATGTGAAGCGCGGAAAACGAGCCAAATCAACGCCAAAGCAAGATATTCATTGTGCCAAGGTAATGCTCTGTATTTGGTGGGATCAGAAGGGTGTCCTCTATTATGAGCTATTAAAACCGGGTGAAACGATCACGGGAGGCCTGTACCGAACACAATTGATCCGTTTAAAGAGAGCATTGAACGAAAAACGGCCAGAATATGCGACCAGATATGAGTCCATAATTTTCCATCATGACAACGCTCGGCCTCACATTTCTCAGCCGGTTAAGAACTATTTGGAAAATAGTGGATGGGAAGTTTTGCTCCACCCGCTGTATAGCCCAGACATTGCCCCTTCTGGCTATCACTTGTTTCGATCGATGCAGAATGCCTTGCAGTTCTTTTGGCGCGGAATCCATATGCTGCCAGAAAGGTGGGAAGAAATCATAGATAACGATGGCCAATACTTTGAATGATATGTTATTTACAGAATTTATTAAATAAAGTTGTATTTTTACAAAAAAAAACGACATTTTTAACTACTACTACCAATATTTCAAATAGGGAATATGTTTTCGGGTGATTTCGTTAATACTAAATAAAAATAACTTCAATTCCACAAATATATTTCCAATTTACTTGGAATAAAATGCTTAATACATCGATTTTACGCGACCTTTGTATAATATTTACAAAATTCATCTTTCTTCTTCGTAGCAAAAATATTTTATATCTGTCTATCTTTCACTACAAATGATTTCTTCATTTTCGTAATAATTTCTCGTAAGAGATTAGTTGAATTTAAATTTTAAAGACCGATTTCGTCTGATATATCACAATTGTGACGTCATAGACCTATGAATAACATTACTTTCGAAATTTGTTACATAGAAACCTCAGATTACCATAAATTCAGGCCTTTTATGTACTTTTATGTAATGTGCTAATATGTAATAATTTTAGTTGCATTTTAGTTCCATTCTCTTTATCAGATGGCGTTTTATAAAATAATAAAAGTAAAAAACAATGGATTTTGCGTATCTGGTGATAGATATAAGACCCAATATCGTCAGCTATATTATAGAATCTTCATAAATACTATAACCGATCGAAGGCTTAAAAGCCATACATCGCCCAAACTTGCATTAAATTCAACATGTTTCGAATATTGCTGTTGCTACTTTTCCACAATATTTAACGAAAGAAAGACAGAATGTGCTCATATGTTTTGGATGTACTTGATTGTTACAAAACCAGCGAATTGTGAAAAAAGGAATTGATTTTAATTTGAGACTAATTTGAACACGTGTGTCACTTGCGGCTTGGATCGGCATTATTTTTATTTGTGCAATTGAAGCAAATAATAAACAATAAATACCCATGAGATTGTGTTCAAATGTGATGTGCTTCTAATACACTGCACACTATTCCATTTTTTATAACGCACCACATTGTAAACACATCGTGCCAGTGCAGTGGCTCGTTTGTTGTTGCTGTTGTTTTATGCAAGCTGTTTTTGTTAGTTCTTTTTTGGTTAGTTTTTTTTCTGTCTACTCTCGTTTGTTCTCGAAAAAATAAAAATATAAGTGTATATGTATAAGTGGAACACAGGGAAGCGGCATATTAAACACCATGCAGCATATATCTATGATGCCTGCTCTCCTTTGTGTTCGTTCCTCATATGTATAATAGGGTGCTTCCCAAATCTCTAAATGAGAAAATGGTACTTTTGAATTCAAAGAACACAAAATTTTATATTATTTGATGGCATTTATACAACGAAACGATAAATGTTAGCACTTCCCGAAGCGAAAAAGAAAATGAAACGCATGAAAATGTAACATATCTGAAAAAGTAGTTGATTACAGTTTAAAGTTTACTTTTTTTTTTCTTTGTCGCTTGCACATATCGGGGGGATATTCATGCAATTTCTAGTTTCAAAAAAAATTCTAGTTTTTATAGTGCGTGAAGTTGGCCCTTCATATACAATGTGTATAATTTTTTTTACTGAGAACCAACTTCACGCACCAGAAACACTAATCTTCATGTGCTTGTTGCTGCTAGTTTCACTAGTTTTTCTAGTATGAATATCCACACTCTATTCGATTGCTTTGATAACTTATTGTTGCGATTCCTTTGAATTCGATGAATAAACAAAATAAAGTATTTATGTTAAACGCATTTTCACAATCGAACAACACAACTCTGTGTAAGCAATTTTTGGTCAGTGAGGTCTGTATATAATTTGAATCAATATCAACACACAAGCAGTCCATACAACACATACATATTTGAGTATATCCATCGCTACAGGCTAATAATCATGCCGTTTCGTTTGCTCGTTAGTGTTTCCCGTTCATTATTTCAGCACATACAACTTTCTTATTCAAACGGTTTACAGGGGGAGGAACATTTTTTAAGCCCGACATATAGACGGCACTAGTTACAAATTCTTCTTGTGCTGTAATTGACGTATGAACTGTCAATAGTATTGCAGAAAAAAATTGAGTTGATATCTGTCGTCGTTTGTTTTCAACATCATTGCATACCAAGTAAACTCGATATTTTTGAAAAAATGGTTAAAATAGAATATCGTGCGGTGATTAAGTTTCTCACAAAAGAAGGTGACACCAAAGGATATCAATGATCGCTTGCGTGCTGTTTATGGGGTCCTTGCCCCATCGTATGCCACAGTAAAACTATGGGCAAAACAATTCAAGTGGGGTAGAGAATCATTGGAAGATGATCCTCATACAGGTCGACCAATTGAAGCAAAAGCTTCAGATGTAGTGCACGAAAATCCTCGAATGAGCAAGAAAGTGTTAGCAGCAATGTTTGACATCTCAGAGAAGAGTATTTACAACATACTTCATGAAAAATTGCACATGAGAAAGGTTTGCTCACGATGGATTCCAAGAACGTTGAACAAATCACAAAAAGAAGAACGAATTGCTGCTGCACACGAGTTTCTCGAGTTGTTGGAATGGGATGAAACGGACAAATTTGAGCGAATAGTGACTGGCGATGAAACCTGGATCCACTACTATGATCCAGAGCTCAAATCACAGACGATGGAATGGCACAAACTCACAGACGATGGAATGGCACAAACGTGGTGAACCAGCATCGAAAGTGCCACGCAAACAAATTGCCACAAACAAAGTAATGGCCTCTGCATTCTGGGATGCCAAAGGCATATTATTGGTTGAATTCCTTCCAAAGATTACCACAGTCACGGGCTATTATTATGCTCAACAAATGCATAGATTTCGTAAAGCGATCAGAGAAAAGCGTCCTGGTTTGCTCACTCGAAAAGTTCTTCTTTTGTATGACAATGCACCGCCTCACAAATCATTGCTTGCACAAGCTGCCATCAGGGAATGTGGGTTCGAACAACTCCACCGATCTGGCACCCAGCGACTATTTCCTGTTCCCAAACACCAAAAGATATCTGAAGGGAATATTGCTTCATATGAGTCCGAATATCGAACGATATTTTCAACGTATGGGAGGACAAAGATGCCGATTGGTTTGAAGGAGGAATTAAAGCATTGAAACATCGATATGAAAGTGTCATTCGTGTTCATGGAGACTACTTTGAATAATAAATATAGTCATTTAAAAATACAACGTGTGTTTCTATATCAGGCTTAACAATTTTTCCTCCCCCTGTAAAAACAAAAAAATTGTGTGTTTACAGTATAGGAAGTGTGAGTTGTGTGTTAGTCGAATGATCTGTCACATCTTGAACGTGCTGAAACTTGTAAGAATCATTGTTTTTTTTTGAATTTGCATTCCTTGCATAGTTTCTATGCATTCGATTGTTAAAGTGCTAAACCATATAATTTGAATGTGTTGGCGTATTTTGTATTTGTTTTATGCTTTCGAAGGAGTTAATTTCACTCTTTTGATGGTTTTTTATGAATATAACAGATTCAACATTCGGATCATTGTCAATCGATAACTTGCAAGAGAGATATTTTCAGTGAAACTTGTTTTCGATTTTGTTTTGTTTTGATACCAACAAAACGTTCGCAAACTGAAACTGCAAATATTTCGATACAATTTTATGTGTTATGACTGTGTTAGTGTGATTCGGGAGAGTTCTTTTTCCATTTTGAATATCAATCAGGTAAGATCAAGTGTTAATTCTATCTCCGTTTTATGTGCTTTCTATTGATTCAATTCATTTACAAATTACACAGTGCAAAATACATATTTCTGATTTTATCAGTGTTTTCATAGTAAATTGTGCGTGTTTTTTTTATTTCGTTGCAGTTCAAAATGTCGACAACTGGTGAAACATCGGCTGCACAGTCGAAAAAGAAACGATATAAATATCAAACAGAAAAGCAACAAGAGGAGGAGGCCGAGGACGAAAACTTCAATGACGATGGCTTATTAGCGATAAAAATGCGTCTCACAACAATTGTTCGGCCGGAGTACCATGATATTGTCATACCATGGATCGAGATCATGTCAACAAAGACCAGTGTTTTGGCATCGTTGCTGTTCTTTGACAAAGTGAGGTCCGCGCCAAGCAATCGCCAATGGGACTTTTTCACGAATAAAATTTATGTTGTAAAAGGAAAATTGGTTGAAAAAAATCGTGCCGAAGATGTGATTGAGCGCTGCTTTTATGCAGTTTTGCATAAGAACAAAGAAAACGAGGACATGGAACCACATTTTCGTCGTTTTGTTGAGCAAGGATTGAGTGTTCATTGTATTCCGCCCATTTACACTGAAGTTGTTTCTTCCCAGTGTGAATCGTCATTTTACACTTTATTTTTGCAAGTTCAGTGTAAAATGATTTTGCGTGTATAAACTATTTTTTAAAAATTATTAAACTTTTTTCATGTTTTTATTTTATTGTTAAATATCCAACGAAAGATTTAAAACTTAATTTGGTTTGATATTGATTCAATTTGTAGTGATTTTTTGCTCTAGAAAAAAATTAGCATTGCGATGTAAAAAACACAAGCAAAATTCATCTCTCACGTTCAGGTTTGGGATCATTTGTATTATTTTTTCAATATTTAATCGATTTTGTACATTGAAAGAGACTAAACAACGATTAAAGAGTTTTTTATGCAGAAAATGTGCGACGGTTCATTTGAAAATCACATACTCTGCACAAGTAGTCATATAGCTTAGTGCAAATCATAAACCAATCATACTACGCATAATAACATGAGTAGTAGTATTAAGATCG
>NW_022201055.1:0-2951 GCF_009176525.2 Contarinia nasturtii
GGCCATAATTTCCCGAATATAAAATATTTTTCTTGGGGAAAATATGATCAAATTTTATAAGGAATTATTTTCTTTGATATTTTGGACATAAATTCTCCATTCGATTTGTATGGGGGAAATTGTGACCGGGGAAAATATGACCGGTCACCTTTCTTTTATGTATCATACGATACGTCTAGGTAATTTCAAAACACTAGAAAAACTAGCAGCTACTAGCAGCACTAGTGTACTCACTAGTAATACTAGTAAGCGATTAGCGAATACGTAAATAAAACTAGCTTACTAGAATTGCTACGAATGTCCCCTAGCGGTACAATTAAGTACATTTTTGGTACAATTATTTAAACCTAGTCCCAAGTTTCTAGTATTCGTATGAGTTGTGTATTTGTTTTAGAAGCTAAGTCAATATATTGCTTCGCACGTGCAATTTAATAATCTATTTGATGAACCCAAAATTTAAAAAGAAAAATTTAAAATATTTCATATTCAACAAATACTGTAAATTTACAATGCTGGTTTTTGAATATAAATTGTAGTATACCAGCAAAAATGTGATAATAACGAAAAAGTGTTTTGAATTTAAAGATGAAATTATTCATTGTTTTGTGTTTTATTACTTTGGTGAGTAAAGAGTTAGCTTAGAATATTGTTCGATATTTGTAGTAGGGTCTATTAATTTGGGAAATTATTTAAAATGTCATAAAGTCCATGGATTACAATTGTAAAGCATTTTCAAGAGCTTTCAAATTAGAATCAGAAATAGACGTACGTGTTCGAAAAAAAGTCAATTTTGTCTGTCCGTCCAGCAATAATTTAAATACATTTTTAGCGTTCAGAAAATCGCACTCTTAATTTGAATTAATTTATAGATAAACATATTTTATTATGCACAAAAATGATCTGTTTAATAGGAGATCTGTGCTTCGCCTGGCAGCTCCCGTAATGGTAAACATAAAAGTAAGATGAGGTTCCCGCTGGTTTCGATTCAAGGACATTTTTGTGTTTTAAAACGTTTAACAATTTTTAGGTAAGAACGTCATATCGGCTTCACAGCCTTTTTTCCCAGTATCATCCTTAAGTGGAATGATTAGAGAGATGACAACAGACATTGGAATTGAAAATATTGGTAAAGCTGCAAGCGAATACAATGGCACTAAATGGATGGAAAGGTGAACCCGGACATATTGATTTTTAATCGTTGTACCTATTTAGTTTGTCGATTTCAACACTTTCAGATGCTGTGGCATGAAAATTCAAGACTATTCAAAAGTGTTCAAAAGATTTAATGGATCCCCAGTGAATCCTCAAGACGAGTAAATTCATATTTGAAGAAAAACATTGCCACTTATCAAAAGGACTCAATTTCAAATTAAATTTCATTTCAGAGGTTTTTTTTCTTTCTTAAATCCCATTATTCAACGAGTGAATAGTGTAATAGATGATTTCGATGCAGTTTATCCGGACCACTTTTTCATGCGTTTAGCTTTTGAGTTCGTTGGTGATTTTTCCAATCGACTTTTAACAAATATTCAATCTTTATTTTGAATTTCAGTGATATTGGCGCACTTGAACAAATTGGAGATGAGTTAAGGCAACGCTGCGATAACAATCCGTATGACATAATCATGTTATTATGATATCATAATCATTTAATTTTATTTCTTTTACAGAGAAATGTCGAATATTGCAAAAGAGTTTATTCAGAGAGTTTGCATCGATATACACACAACAATTTGCAAGTTAAAGGGCGCAGATGGTCCACATGAACCGGTTGTTGTTCATCAACTGGGTTATGATGATCAATAATGCAATTTAACGCACTCAATATCCCGAGTTTTTCTTAAAACGGCCTCCATTTTTTCATAATTGATTTTATTTTATCTTATATCGGAGGAGCAAATTATAAACTGAGAGTAAAAATAAAAATTTTCATTGTTTCAAACCATAAGCCAAAAAAGCATTTTTTCACATACCTAACTTATCTGAAATTACAGACATAATATTACTTGAACAAAAAAAATTCTCGTTGTTTCATGCATTGTTTCTTTGGAAAGTAAAACCAATCGAATAATAATTCTCGAAAATTCCGAAAATTGATATTGTTTTTGGTGTTTGTAACACACCCAAATTTCATTCCGTGGATGATGTAAAACAAGAAAATGATCATTCACTGTAAATCATGAAAAATACACGGTCATTCAAACATTGTTTTTTCTTGATTGTTCGCCCATGTAAAATGTAGGCTACCGAACTTTGAACAAATGATTCGTTGGCAACTTTCTTAGTCAATATATGAACAGCGCTAATCAGAAAGGATTAGGTCAGAATGCTCACATGAACAGTGAGAGTCAACTGCTCGTACACAAAGTCCAATACTCTATTCAAAAATTCATACTTTATTCAGACCTTTCATATGATTTGACAATATAATTGATAGGCAGTAAATGTATAGTAAGGAGGTTCAAAATATAAAACGATGAGTTGGCGACAAAGAGTTTACATAACTGTAAAATTCATAGGGTAAACAATGGAAATTTTCGTTTGTCATTATTTGAACTGTTATTTTGTATTCAAGCATTGAAGTAATTGAGAATCTATATTCTTTAAACTAGAAAATCGACATTTATTGGTTGAACAAATTTATTTATTTTATATGGGACAAATAAGACCTAGGGGGTAGACACCAATTTTAGTATACTTAGTTTCATTTAATATGTATTTAGTTTCTTTTAGTTTCTTCTAGTTTTTTTTAGTATACAAACAAAAATGAAAATATTCTTCTAGTATTTCTGGTATTGAGCTGAACGCATTGCATTGCCAATGTATTCTTCATCCATACGAAATACAATAGAATCCATTGTTCTTACTGATCAAAAATATTTTTTTTTA
Source organism: Contarinia nasturtii (assembly GCF_009176525.2). Taxonomy (NCBI): domain Eukaryota; kingdom Metazoa; phylum Arthropoda; class Insecta; order Diptera; family Cecidomyiidae; genus Contarinia; species Contarinia nasturtii. Next base: position 2,890 of record NW_022201055.1, read on the forward strand.
CAAAAATGTACCGTTAATCCCGTCATCCCTCTTTTCCAAGCAAAACTAATCTAAAACTAAAA
>NW_022201056.1:0-1798 GCF_009176525.2 Contarinia nasturtii
TAAAGCTCAAAACATTTGTGTAATGTTTGTTTTATATCAAATTTGTTGTTTAAAATTGAAAATAACACTATGCGAATTCAGTGTTATAAATTACAATTAATATAAATTCACAAATAACTTTGACTGGATTAGATTATGATTCGTCGTACTAATGGATGCGTTAAATGCAACAAACGAGCAGCCGATGTCTAAACGACAAAAAATCGATGCATCTGAAAATAATAAGAAAGGCGTATTTAGTGAGATTTTTAATGGAATCGATAACACCAAAAACCGTAACAGTGACAACACACCGCCCGATATCTTGCCAATAACAAATCATGAACATAACGGCAACACGAATGTAAGTCCCAACAGTAACGATTTAAGTGGCTCAATAGCATCATACATCAAAATAAGAAATTCATCATCGTCAATACATTCATCACCATCCGGATCACCAAATGATGAGTTAGACAATTCGGTTGCGTGCAATGTCATTAGATCCATTGATTCGACTGAAAAGTGTCATCGTAATCACGAATTTCCTGATCTGCTGAAAACATCACCTGATATTCCATCAACATCTCAGTCACATGAAATATTCACATTGAAAACGGTAGCCAGTTGTGGCCATAGAAAAAATTCAACCATAAATGAAACTTCTTCATCAAGATTAAGCAGTATAGATAGTAATAACTTTAGCTGTTTATATAATGCAGAGGAATTCCAATTGAATTTAATGAAGCAGTGCCTTTGTGATATTGATAAATCAGCGTTCGCAGCGTTTCGCCAAAGGGTTCGATCCGAGCCCAAACAGTTATTGATGGAATGGCCAGCAAATCAATTGATACAATGCCTATCAAATATGGAGCTGTTGTTTGAAGTTTATTTGAATCAAAATGCAAAAGGCGAAATTTGTCAACGTGTTATGATGGCGTGTGATGAAATACTGTGGCAAAATCAGATTATTGACGAAATTACTGATCTTGATGGGTACAACAATAAATTCGTTCAGTATTTGGCTACCAAAGTTCTGGCAAACTGTCTTCTGATAGTTAAAGACAAGAAACCATACTGTGAAGATTTGCTGAATTCCCTCATGGATAAATTGATTACTCGCGCTGATCAACTAACTGAACATAGGTCACTCGGTAAAATGTCTTTCATTCTAGGAATTATATTACATATTATGGAATGGAAAGATATAAAAAAGCATCCGCTCGATGACCAAATTGTAATTAATGGTCGTGAAGTATACAATGATAGTGACAATGAGACGTATTCACTTCCCATCAATATCCCACGAATTGAAGATAATTATTTTGCTGTACATCATAGTGAAGATGAAACTGAAACACCTATGGCACCTACTGCGCCAGTCGAGGCACACATTCTCAATAGAAATGAGCATGAGCATCAACTAAACCATTCAAATGATTCGCAAAGAGTTTCTTGCCGCCTAAAATATTTAAAAGATTCGGAAAGTTTTGATTCCAACGACCTAAAAATATCAATTCTAAAAAAATTGAAAACGAAATGGTATAATCTCGTATTTAAAATTCGTACACTACTGCAATCAAACCGGAATTTACAATACAACGAAAATACAGTGGTTACCTTTTTAACTTTATGGGAAAGAATTATTAGCGTCGATTCATGCATAGAGTACGAATCAACAGTTCCATTTCATTTACACCTGCAAGAACTTACAAGAATCTTGATTGAAGGCAAATTGCCGACTCAGATTTACAAGCAAATTTTGACATTGTTTAGTGCATCATTGTGTTATACAACGACATTGGCTCTGCAACCAGAA
>NW_022201057.1:0-697 GCF_009176525.2 Contarinia nasturtii
ACAAAAATTTGCATAACTAGAAAAAACAATTGTGAAACAAATAAATTCAATGAATTTGCTTTTAATAGTTTAGGATTTGCTTAAATTACGTAAATTGTATTGAATTTGTTACATATAATTTGTGTTTTATTTAATTTATTTCTTAGAAGATACTCCTACAAAACAGTTGACGACGTTTTATTTTCTTTTCCATTTTTATTTTTCATCGTTTATAGTACAACTATACGAGTATAAATAATTCAATATTTTATTTATTTACAAGACGTTTTAGTTTAATTTTGTCAATTCATTTATAAGAATACATTTACTAAATTTTGATCCGAATCACTGCGCTTACTTAATAATAATTCTCCGCGGTTTTTGTCCAGAAGAAACAGTAAAGTGAAAATGCTTGTATTTAAGGCGTAAAGTATAATTAACATCTGTTTCGGAGTGAATTCATATATGAATCCTAGGATTAACAAGAGATAAATTAATCGCTTTGTTTCAGGCCTGCGCTGAGCGGTCAGTTGTTTCTTGATATATTTACTTTTTATCGGTAGACGCATAAATGTCTCAGGTATTTCACTTTTATAGTGACTGTTACATGTAAACATCCACCAGTTGCTGGTGAACGAAAAATACCAACAACAGCAGCTGACCACTCAACTCAAGCTTTGGTGTGCTTTATTTCGTTTTAGGGGGGGGGGGGGGGGGG
>NW_022201057.1:797-1494 GCF_009176525.2 Contarinia nasturtii
ACAAAAATTTGCATAACTAGAAAAAACAATTGTGAAACAAATAAATTCAATGAATTTGCTTTTAATAGTTTAGGATTTGCTTAAATTACGTAAATTGTATTGAATTTGTTACATATAATTTGTGTTTTATTTAATTTATTTCTTAGAAGATACTCCTACAAAACAGTTGACGACGTTTTATTTTCTTTTCCATTTTTATTTTTCATCGTTTATAGTACAACTATACGAGTATAAATAATTCAATATTTTATTTATTTACAAGACGTTTTAGTTTAATTTTGTCAATTCATTTATAAGAATACATTTACTAAATTTTGATCCGAATCACTGCGCTTACTTAATAATAATTCTCCGCGGTTTTTGTCCAGAAGAAACAGTAAAGTGAAAATGCTTGTATTTAAGGCGTAAAGTATAATTAACATCTGTTTCGGAGTGAATTCATATATGAATCCTAGGATTAACAAGAGATAAATTAATCGCTTTGTTTCAGGCCTGCGCTGAGCGGTCAGTTGTTTCTTGATATATTTACTTTTTATCGGTAGACGCATAAATGTCTCAGGTATTTCACTTTTATAGTGACTGTTACATGTAAACATCCACCAGTTGCTGGTGAACGAAAAATACCAACAACAGCAGCTGACCACTCAACTCAAGCTTTGGTGTGCTTTATTTCGTTTTAGGGGGGGGGGGGGGGGGG
>NW_022201058.1:0-1769 GCF_009176525.2 Contarinia nasturtii
CAGAAACATATGGCAAAAAATTGCCAGACACCATCAAAGAAGCAAAAGATCTTTGAGTTTATGTACAAAATTACATTTTGCATAGTGCTAAGCAAACTCTAGAAGTAATTTCTGTTTTAAGAAACACAATTGGTTATTTTATATTAAATCTTCCGTACAACATGCAACCACTATAATCAAATAAAAATGACATTTTATTTGTAAAACTTGTTTGGCCAATTTTTGAAACGATTTGAATTTTGAATATAATTTCCGCGAAATATTTATTCACGGAATAGCGAGAACGATTGGTAGAATTAAATCATCTATTTGAAAAACATAATGAGAATATTCTGTCATGGAGTGCACCATGAAACCTTAGCTTTGGCGAAACTGAATCGCAAAAAATACCCGTTGATTTGCGAGACATCATAGATATCTTTGACACGTTTAGTTTTCTAATGTTGTTTGTTTTATGCAGTTTTTGTTTGAATAAATTGATGTTTATTTCTTGACGCATGTACCTATCTAAAGCAGATGACAAAAAATCGGGTATTTCCGAACCAGTTTGTGACAACCCAGACAAGATCTAGACACTTGGAACTGAGTATAAAAGTTCATTTTTATTGATTAGTGGCAGTCGAATTCCTTCTGTATGCGGAAAGACATATCAAATTCAAAATTAAGAGAGATTGTAGTTTTCTTGTTTAGTTATAATATTAATAAATAAAAATGGGACTGAATGTGGACTCTGAGAACAAATTGGATGCAGCTTTTTCGGAGATTGGTGAATTCGGTCTTTTTCAAATTCTTGCAATTTCATTGATTTGCATCCCCAACATCATTTCCGCATCATATGTCATTAATTTTATATTCGCAATACAGCCACTAAATCACAGGTGCGAATGTTAAATTTAAATGGATTCTTTTGTGCAGAAGATCGTGTCAACAGCTATAATTCTAATCAATTTTCAGATGCAAAGTGCCGGAATGCGATTTTGGCGACAACAATCGTGAGATAAGTTATAATCAGACATGGCTTGAGTATGCGATTCCAAAAACTCAAAATGGATACGAAAACTGTGTTCGATATGAATCGATTCAGTCGTCAACGGCCAATACATGTGATGTCAATAGCTTCAATACATCAAAACAAATCGAGTGCACCGAGTTTATTTACGCAACGGACGAACTAAATATTCAAACCGAGGTTAGCGATTGTTTTTTTTTTTTCTCAATAAAAAAGTCTTGGCATTTAAAAAAAAGTCTCGGTCTTAGTTCAACATTCACTGCGATGATAGCTACAAACTTCCTTTGATCGGTTCCATAAACAATATAGGAAGGATTATTTTTCTACCAATAACCGGCATCCTCGAAGACAAGTATCTTAATGAACTCATTTTACATCGTTTCAAGAATATATTGAAATGATATTTTCTTATATTTCAGATTCGGTAGACTTCGAATAGTTTTGATAAGCATGTTTCTTTGTAGTTTGCTTGGCTTTATCAAGTCATTTTCATTTAACTATGAAATGTACATTGTTGTAAGTGTGAAAAATTTTTAAGCCTTTCAATAATTTGTTTCACGTTGATCTGCCGGTCCAATCATGCCATTTTTTCTTTATATATTTTTGACATTTCTTTGTTCAGCTCGAATTTTTTGAGGCATCCGCAAACACCTGTGTATTTAGCGGAATTTATTTGCTTGCTATTGAATGGGTCAGCTCAAAATACAGAGCTATTTGTTCAACTTTAGTCATTCTTTCATTTCCAATTGGTAAAATAATG
>NW_022201060.1:0-573 GCF_009176525.2 Contarinia nasturtii
TTTGCACCGCTGATTTGGGGCTGGATTGCAGATAAATCTGGCAAACGCATGCTCTTAGTAAGAATTGCGACATGGATGGAAGCCTGTATTTGGTTTGCAATATTTATCATTCCAAATAGCTTTCAAGCAGTGGCTTTGCTGATGTTAATTTTTAGCTTTTTCCAAAATGCAATTTTAGCTCAATTTGAGGGCGTGACGTTATTTTGGTTGGGTGAAAAACGAGCAGAACTGTATGGTAAAGTTCGTAAATGGGGTTCAGTGGGTTTTATTTTGGGTGTGTTTTTGATTGGAGCACTATTAGAAATTATCCCAATTTCTATGCTTCCAGTATTGCTATTAGCAATTTCATTCCTCGCATTTTTATGGTCTTTTACGATTAAAGAACCTGAACATGCTCCAAGTTCACAGAAAAAATTAGAATCATTAATCCCTGTTTTAAAAAAACCTATTGTTGCTGCATTTTTTATTATTGAGTTTATCTTACTTTTTTCCCTAGCGCCTTTTTATAGCTTTTATAGCAATTTTTTAAAAGAAATAGGATTTAGTACAACTCAAATAGGTAGCTTGTGGGCG
>NW_022201060.1:673-1246 GCF_009176525.2 Contarinia nasturtii
TTTGCACCGCTGATTTGGGGCTGGATTGCAGATAAATCTGGCAAACGCATGCTCTTAGTAAGAATTGCGACATGGATGGAAGCCTGTATTTGGTTTGCAATATTTATCATTCCAAATAGCTTTCAAGCAGTGGCTTTGCTGATGTTAATTTTTAGCTTTTTCCAAAATGCAATTTTAGCTCAATTTGAGGGCGTGACGTTATTTTGGTTGGGTGAAAAACGAGCAGAACTGTATGGTAAAGTTCGTAAATGGGGTTCAGTGGGTTTTATTTTGGGTGTGTTTTTGATTGGAGCACTATTAGAAATTATCCCAATTTCTATGCTTCCAGTATTGCTATTAGCAATTTCATTCCTCGCATTTTTATGGTCTTTTACGATTAAAGAACCTGAACATGCTCCAAGTTCACAGAAAAAATTAGAATCATTAATCCCTGTTTTAAAAAAACCTATTGTTGCTGCATTTTTTATTATTGAGTTTATCTTACTTTTTTCCCTAGCGCCTTTTTATAGCTTTTATAGCAATTTTTTAAAAGAAATAGGATTTAGTACAACTCAAATAGGTAGCTTGTGGGCG
>NW_022201061.1:0-8030 GCF_009176525.2 Contarinia nasturtii
TTTTTTTGCTCTTCAAGTTGGGTTTTGATCAGGTCCCGAGTCAATTCAATCACTTCTACTAAATCCTCCTTCAATTTTAACAATTCACTGTTATCGGGATCTGTTAGCAGGGCAGCCTCCACCTAAACGGAAACAAAAATCAAATGTTAATTCAGTTCGAATTGTAAACAAAAAACACAACAAATTATAAATAACACAGAAAAATAGAGCCAAAATGTTCGGCTTTTCTGAAATGATTTATTTCTGTTTTTCTTTTGCTTACCTGCTGCAATTGCAATTTATAATTTTGTAAATCGTCGGCCATAATAACTTTACCACACTTGAACTTCTTTAGCTCACAAAATTAAAATAAATTAAGACAAATATTCGCTTGAACACAATATTATCATAAAACCTTTCTTGTCGACAGTTCGATAGAGAATGACATATTATAGACAACCAACAACATATATACAACAGTTTTTAGTTTGACATTTGTAATTACTAATTAGTCGTGTCAACGACACCAAAGATGAATTCAATCGTTCCACAGAACATCGATGCTATCAGAAACATGATAATGGAAGATCGTCATGTGACATACCGTGAGATTGAAGCTTGTCTGGGCATTAGTAGGACCAGCATACATACATAGGTCGACTGTATGGGTCGACTGTATGGGTCAGCAGTCGACTGTATGGGTCTTCCAAAGTGAAGATAACCCAACGAAAGCTGTTCGAGCAAGAAGCACTTCGAAGCAAATGATCGCCGGTTTTTTCGCGATAAGTGGACATGTAGCAACCGTTCCACTAGAGGATCGTAGGACGGTCAATTATGATTGGTACACTACCATTTGTGCCATGCTCAAAGTGTTTGGTGAATTGAGAAAAAACGATCGCCGTCGCAGAATAATTCTTCATCATGATAATGCGAGCTCTCACACATCTCATCAAACAACTGAATATTTGACCACTCAAAAGATCGAATTGATGGGTCATCCGCCGTACAGTCCTGATTTGGCCCCCAATGATTTCATTTTGTTCCCGTACGTGAAGAATAAACTGCGTGGTCAACGATTTTCAACGCCCGAAGAAGCAGTTGATGCGTTCAAAACACACGTTTTGGAGGTGTCTCACGCGGAATGAAAATACTTTTATGGCAAATGGTTCAAGCGAATGCAAAAGTGTATCGATCATCGTGAAAAAATAAATAAACCATAAAAAATAAAAAAAATATCGTTGAATTTTATTTTGGCTAGTTGACCGGAAAATTGAAGTGCCCCAAAATTTTACCCTCAAACAAAATTTTAAAAAATGAGCATTATTAAGTACATTTTTGGTACAATTAGTCAAATCTAGTCCCAAGTTTCGAATTTCACATGACCGGACATAGATCTAAATAAACGTTACGAGCCAACATCAGCCGTACGTAATGATGAGCAGCCGATCCGAACCAAAGATGGTCGGAGAACGGTCGGTATATGAATGATTTCGTCATCGCATGTTTTTTTGGAGTTCGGTATTGGTTGGATACTCGGTGGTGTTATCAAAAAAATGAAACATTTGTTTTCTCTTTTTTTTCAAAAATTTGAATGGATTTTCGTTATTTTTATTCTCATTTTTATAATTCGTCATTTTTTCGCATTTCATTCGTTTATTAATAATATTTAATATTTATATCATTTTAAATTTCTATTCAAACACATATCCACGTATTGGTGTTTTTTTGTGTTTTCTTTACAGCTGAAATATTAAAAGCATCTGAGGAATTTTAAATGTTATTATTAATATACTTAATCCAATAATCTCAGTCTTTAAAAAAAAAAAATCTAAAAAGCGAATGACTCTGCGAATATTTGCATCTTGCACCTAGATTTTCACTTTCAATAAATTCTGAAATTTTTCTATTTTACAGCCGAAACAGAAAACCCAACTAACAATAAAATGAAATCTTATCGATTCAACATCCTTTTAAATTTCAACATTTAATATAGAAGTGAAATCGAAAAATTTCGCACTACTTGTTTATTACTTTCATTCTCTATACACTAAAGATTAGTTCAGAAATTCCCAGGTTTCAGATTTTTTTTTTTCTTTTTTCTTTTTTTCACAAGTCAAATTGACCTATCTAACGCTTTTTTGCATTTTTTTTTATTTAATAAAGTCTGTAATTAATTTCAAACATTTAAAAATAAATTCATAATTATAAGCGTTACAATTCGGTATAAATTTTAAAATAGGGAAATGTGAAATTGAATTTATGCACTGTGTAACAACATGGACGGAATGTTAAAGTTTACCTTTACATTAAATCTTTTTGGATTACTTTGGTAACAAAAATTCCAAATAATTAACATTTAACCCATTTTGTTACAGACTATCTGAGTGTATTCATGTGTGTGTGTGTGTGATAATGTGTTTGCTTTGTTGTGCCGATAGTCCTAATTATTAAGGATTGTGATCTGAAACCAAACCATTCCGCGAAACTCTTAAACTGCATCAATCGTTATTTAATAGTTTAAAAGCGTTTCAAACGAAATCATTTTTATAGCTATTTCTACCATTTTATTCATATTTCTACTTTAATAACAGAGAAATTCGTTAGAAGAAAATGGGCCACACATACTTTAATGTTAAATGGACTAATTTTCAATGGAAAAGCCGTATTTCCTAATTATCTCAGAACAAAGGTGAATCCCTTTTCGGTTCGTAGAATAATTAGTGTGATGATATAATTACCGTCCACTTTTATAATGTTAGTTAAACGCTTTCATTTTCTTATTAAGATACAAACTGAAAATTTCAGTTTTACAGGTATAAAAACACTGTAATGTGTGGTCAAAGTTCGAAGCGACCCAAAAGGTGTTGATGCAATCATTTAAAAATCAAAATATATGTCAACAAAGTCAAATCTCATTTCTATTTTCATTTTTATTATCATCTTTTTTTGTTACTTAAACTCTGAACAGAACTGTGCATATGTGGATACAATGATGAGAATTATGTTACGATTTGAATGTGGCGCGCTAAAAATTGGTGCTGAGACTATAGTTTATAGTTTACAAAATATGTTCTTGAATCAACCATTAAGATAAATCCAAATACTTTGATCAATTTGTCAGACAAATCGCTTAAATTGCTACGAACAAAAAAATCAACTCGACGTAAATTACACAGAAACAGACGCAATACATTTACTAATTCAATTAAATCTGATCTAAAATTATTATCAAATATGACTTACAATTCTATAGTAAATGACTATAAGTCTTTTTGGGAAAAAAAATTCAGTGAATTAAAAGTTGACAAGGATATTTTTAAACATTTCAAACGATTTTCGAATTACAAAAAGAGATATAATTTACCCGAATCAATGCAATTTAGTGAAACAAGTTCTGCTCCTTTGATAAATGATGTTGATAAAGCAAACGCATTTGCCAAACATTTTGTGGAGGCACACAATTTAACATTGAATTCTGGTCTTGATGATTTTAATGTTGAAGTAAACACATACATAAACGACACATTTGACGGAGAAAGAATTGTTGATTTTGGTATAAATAATCAGGAAGAAATTTTATCCACAAACATTAATTCACATTTTGTTGATGCTAATTTGGTAATGAATACAATACAATCTAGAAACACAAAAAAATCTTATGGTAACGACGGGGTTTCCAATTTTGTGCTTAAAAAAATTTCATCAGAAAAATTTTGTTATAAAATGTGCATTCTATTTAATCACATAATTAATAATTCATACATGCCAAAATGTTGGAAAGAAGCAATAATTATTCCTCTTTTAAAACCAAATAGGGATAAAAAAATTATTTCAAATCATAGACCAATCAGTAAATTATCCAGTTTAGCTAAGGTATTTGAAAAAATTCAGGCTCAAAAATTGGAAATTGAATGTTATGATCTAAATTTAAATTTCGAAACACAGTTCGGTTTTCGACCTGGTCGTTCCACTACTACTGCATTATTTAAGTTGGCCTCTGAAATTGCTTATGGGTTGAATGACAAAATACCCACACATTTAGTTGCACTGGATTTTGAAAAAGCTTATGATACTTTATGGATTGATGGATTGGTTTTTAAAATGCACAATATTTTAAACATAAGTCTTCCAATGTGTAAATTTGTTAAAAATTATTTGTCAAATCGTACTTATAGGGTTCAGGTTAATGATATTTGCTCTGATTCATATACAGCACCGGCTGGTACCGCTCAGGGCTCAGCAATTTCTTGTTTGCTTTACATACTCTATTTAATTGATTTTCCGAAACATACGGGTAATTTAAATATAAAAATTTCTCAATTTGCTGACGATACCCTTCTTTCAGTTCAAACTGATTTGACTGATTTGGCCTCAGAAGAGCTAAATTATTTTTTGGAAATAATTGGTAATTATTTAACAAAATGGAAAATTAAAATAAATGAAAATAAATGTGAGGAAATTACAATTTTGGGTAATATAAAGCAGACAACACAAACTGTTCGATTCAGAGCAAAAAAAATTGAATTAAAAATTAATAACAAATTAATTCCCAAAACAACAAAATTAAAATATTTGGGAATACATTTTACAAGAAATTTCAATTACAATTACCACTTGGAAATTATACGAAACAAGATGCTTGCTGCATATTTTGCATTAAAAAATATTTTTTTCAATAGGAAAATAATTAAAAACATTAAACTTTTAGCTTATAAACAAATTATCAAACCGATTGCAATGTATGCAGCTCCCATCTGGATGCAAGTGTCTAGAACACAAATAAATAAAATAGCCCTTCTGGAAAGAAAAATTTTACGAGCTTGTACTGGGCTCTACCGAAGACCGGATAGTGTAAAATACTATCCAAACAAATTAATCTATAAGGAAAGTGGAATAAATAATATTGAAAATGAGCTTGTTCAACACTCATTAAATTTTATTCTCAGGGAGAAAAATAATACCTCATCTATTATAAGATATCATTTAATTTACGATGAAGATTATATGAATTCTTTAAATTATTATAACAGTAAACCACCAATATACTTAGATTACCTCAATGATCTTAGTTTACAATCGGGCAATGAATGCTTAAATTATTTCAATAGCATACCTACAATTGAACACTACAGAAATTCAGTAATTAACTGAAAATTTAAAATTGTAAATATCAATAATTCTTTTTGATCTCTTTTTTTTATATTTCAAAAATATACAGGGTTTTTTTTTATATTTTTCCCTTGAGTAAATCCAATACTCAATACATAATCATTACATAATCTTAATTCGTGAAATCGATCAAATAACTAAATGTAGATCTTTGAAAAATCCGTATGGGATGCAAAGCTAATTTATAATTAAAACACTAGTTTATACCTTTTTCTATGTAATGTTTAGTCTTAAGAAATTTACAAATAAAGGTGAATTGAAAATTAAAATTAAAATTAAATGTTCTTGAATATCTGGTTTGTTTGTTTTGATGTTGTTTTGTTGTTGTTTGCTCTATTAATTTTACGTTCCCTTTCGATATTTTTCACCATATGAATATTTAGTCATTGGATTTCCGGACACTCCACATGTTCCAATGCCAACACGGCCATTTACATTATCCGGTGAAGCGAAAATGCTTTTTGATTTTATTTGTCCCGATTTTTTCGTATTTTTCGTTGTAAAATTGAGCCATTTATTTTTATCTTGTTCACGTTCTTCTTCCAACACTTTGAATCGTTGCTGTTTCTTTGCCTTCTTTTTCTTCAAGTATTCTTTATTGTTTGGTCGAAGTCGTCTGCAAATTAAAAACAAAAAAAAAACAAATAATCAATAAATGAAATATATAAAAAAATGTTTTCTAAAATTTGTTGTTCGATGCTTACTTATTTGACGGGAATACTTCGTTTCGTACAACGCGTTCTTTCAATTCGGCTAGTGTGGTCGTGCTGCGATTTTGATATGCTTCAAACACAACATTGACCTCACCACTTTCGCTAATGCCTTCGATTGTTGCATCGTAAAAATTACCGTCTTCGGTCCATTTGGCTTGGCATTTATCGCCGATCTTCCATTGTGGTCTAGCTTTTGTACTTTGTTCGGCTGCTAATAATGCCGCCTCAATTTCATCATAATCATCACATAAACCAGCAGCTGCTGCCGTTGCACCCGATGATGTTATTGATGATGATGACTCTCCAATGTCATCGAACGATTTTTTAGCGGCATACGATTTGTTTGATTCGACATACGATGTCTTTTTTTTGCTCTTCAAGTTGGGTTTTGATCAGGTCCCGAGTCAATTCAATCACTTCTACTAAATCCTCCTTCAATTTTAACAATTCACTGTTATCGGGATCTGTTAGCAGGGCAGCCTCCACCTAAACGGAAACAAAAATCAAATGTTAATTCAGTTCGAATTGTAAACAAAAAACACAACAAATTATAAATAACACAGAAAAATAGAGCCAAAATGTTCGGCTTTTCTGAAATGATTTATTTCTGTTTTTCTTTTGCTTACCTGCTGCAATTGCAATTTATAATTTTGTAAATCGTCGGCCATAATAACTTTACCACACTTGAACTTCTTTAGCTCACAAAATTAAAATAAATTAAGACAAATATTCGCTTGAACACAATATTATCATAAAACCTTTCTTGTCGACAGTTCGATAGAGAATGACATATTATAGACAACCAACAACATATATACAACAGTTTTTAGTTTGACATTTGTAATTACTAATTAGTCGTGTCAACGACACCAAAGATGAATTCAATCGTTCCACAGAACATCGATGCTATCAGAAACATGATAATGGAAGATCGTCATGTGACATACCGTGAGATTGAAGCTTGTCTGGGCATTAGTAGGACCAGCATACATACATAGGTCGACTGTATGGGTCGACTGTATGGGTCAGCAGTCGACTGTATGGGTCTTCCAAAGTGAAGATAACCCAACGAAAGCTGTTCGAGCAAGAAGCACTTCGAAGCAAATGATCGCCGGTTTTTTCGCGATAAGTGGACATGTAGCAACCGTTCCACTAGAGGATCGTAGGACGGTCAATTATGATTGGTACACTACCATTTGTGCCATGCTCAAAGTGTTTGGTGAATTGAGAAAAAACGATCGCCGTCGCAGAATAATTCTTCATCATGATAATGCGAGCTCTCACACATCTCATCAAACAACTGAATATTTGACCACTCAAAAGATCGAATTGATGGGTCATCCGCCGTACAGTCCTGATTTGGCCCCCAATGATTTCATTTTGTTCCCGTACGTGAAGAATAAACTGCGTGGTCAACGATTTTCAACGCCCGAAGAAGCAGTTGATGCGTTCAAAACACACGTTTTGGAGGTGTCTCACGCGGAATGAAAATACTTTTATGGCAAATGGTTCAAGCGAATGCAAAAGTGTATCGATCATCGTGAAAAAATAAATAAACCATAAAAAATAAAAAAAATATCGTTGAATTTTATTTTGGCTAGTTGACCGGAAAATTGAAGTGCCCCAAAATTTTACCCTCAAACAAAATTTTAAAAAATGAGCATTATTAAGTACATTTTTGGTACAATTAGTCAAATCTAGTCCCAAGTTTCGAATTTCACATGACCGGACATAGATCTAAATAAACGTTACGAGCCAACATCAGCCGTACGTAATGATGAGCAGCCGATCCGAACCAAAGATGGTCGGAGAACGGTCGGTATATGAATGATTTCGTCATCGCATGTTTTTTTGGAGTTCGGTATTGGTTGGATACTCGGTGGTGTTATCAAAAAAATGAAACATTTGTTTTCTCTTTTTTTTCAAAAATTTGAATGGATTTTCGTTATTTTTATTCTCATTTTTATAATTCGTCATTTTTTCGCATTTCATTCGTTTATTAATAATATTTAATATTTATATCATTTTAAATTTCTATTCAAACACATATCCACGTATTGGTGTTTTTTTGTGTTTTCTTTACAGCTGAAATATTAAAAGCATCTGAGGAATTTTAAATGTTATTATTAATATACTTAATCCAATAATCTCAGTCTTTAAAAAAAAAAA
>NW_022201062.1:0-6547 GCF_009176525.2 Contarinia nasturtii
ATTGTTCTATTTATCAGAAAACTAAAATTGTCCTTGAGAGCGTCACCAAGGAAGGCTCTAAGCTCATTGTCTATGGTGTCAGTTGAGTTGAGCATAAAATCAAGCCAGATTTTTGCAACAGACTCCGGTCGATTTTGGTTTTCTGACATTTTTGGTTCACCGGTTGCATCAACACAGATTTTCAGCCAGTCATTCGGTTCAATTGAAAGAATGTTAACGGGAAGCTTGAAAACTCTTTGTTGTCAGAGAAATCTTATTATTAGCGCTTTATTGTGACCGACCGTGTATTTGTGCATATTGGAAGAATATTTCAGTGAAACAAATTTGACAGGTTTGTTATGTCAAATCCCGAATGTATTTCACTAAAATTCAGATAAATTGGCTGAACATACATATATGTTTCATTACATTTTACTAAGAGATAACCTTAATGATAACTTATCTTATAGTTGGAGATAAGATTGTTTCAAATTTATTTATGATGACACATAATTTGACCAAATAAATACCATTCCACGACTTCTCAATAGTATCACAATCGTACATACCTCACTCCAGTCACAAGCTTTTCTGCGTTAAATTATCAACATTATGGCTGATTTTGTTCCAGTTATTGCAACCGAAGATACCTATCGAAATTATAAATTATATCGAGAAATTATAAAGGCAAATCACAGGGAGGAATTGAAAAAAGCAAAAAAAAATAAAGAATCAAAAGAAACAATTAAACGGATCCACAAAGAAAAAGAGTTGAAATTAGAAGAATTAAAAGCAAGATATCCAAATGGGGAAAATATATTCATACATAAAAGAGCAATACGTAGATGTATGTATTTTTTTTAATTCATATTCTAAAAATACAATTTAACAACATATTTTTCAATAAATCAATCACTATGATTTTAAATCGATTTTTTAATTGTTTTTATTCAGTAAGTAAAAGACATTGACTTGTGCTGAAAATTATTTGGTAAGTTATAAAAAACCCTCTTCTTTGTGCTGAATAATATTTTATTCATTTCGTAAAATATATATATCGGTTGTTTCAAAAAAAATATATATATATATGGTTTCATTCGAGTGAGCTAAAACCTATGTTCAACAAATTGTGAATGTGGTTAAAAGCACATAGCATCAAGCATTAAATATGAAAAAATTATTGAATATGGCATTATATACAAACAAATGTTGGTTTGTGTGCCAAATAGTTTTATCAGGAAAATAAACTGTGTCACCGATAATCATTACGCTTGAACTTCAGTATGGTTTAACCTAATTGCAATCGTTGGCTTAAATGAAACATCTTTCAATTCGACAGCAGAAAATATTTGATTTGCTATCAATTCAATATCGGTATTGAATGATTTTTTAACCACATCTAATAGTTCAACACTTTCTTCTAAAATAGTTTTGTTTCTTAGATATATTGCTGCTGGCGAATGTTTGGACGCCTTAATATTTACTTCATGTGTATTTTTGGTAATTACTTCAACGTCGATCGAGCTTGATCTTTTTAATTCTTTATATATTTGTTCATTTTTTAAATAGTCATCTATCCAAACGCATCTTGATACATTATCACGATCATTTACTAAAATGGGTTGCAAATACATATTCGATGCATTGTATTGAATGAAATTTGTTGTATTTTGAGTAGTTAGATGATATTTTTGATAGTTAAGATCTATGAAATATACTTTTTTATTCTCTTCTCTGTCTCGAATAAACTGTGACGCTTGAACTTTAATTGTATTTTTAGCCACATAGTCCAAATGTATTTGTGCGTATTGATAGTTCAATAGTGGGCCGGCCGTTGTCATTGGAATGTTATAATCATAAACTCTGTATATTGCATCAGAATTAGCTTGATCTTATATAAAATTTTCTCCTAAGTAACCACTATGTACCAATATAATATTTTGTAACATCAAATGATATTTTTTAATCTCTGGACTTGAACTATCTTCGATGATTCTGGGATCAGTAAGATCCACAGATAATATATAATCTGCATTTGGAAACTATTGCTTGTCAATTATAAATTGATCTAAACTATGTTTTATATATAGTTGGTCGTTAGTGCAAAAAACTTATAACATAGCTCAGCAGTTTACTTAAAATTCGTTTTGCCACATACTAGGGGAGAGAAACCAATGCTAGTTTTTCTAGTTTATAGCTAATTTACTAGTTTATTGCTTGAATAATCTAATAATGCTAATAGTCCTTTATGAAATTGCTAGTTTTCTAGTTTTTTGTTCTGTCAAATGACAATCAAATGATTGTACTGACACAATGAAGTATTTTGAAGTTTTGTTGTTCAGACATATTTTTATGTGTTTTGAATAAATATACACTTATAATAGTGAAAATTAGTTTAATTATTCTTTTTTAACACAAAATCGTACATAAAGTACTTGTTTCTTTCAATAGTCGACTTGTAAAATTGATTTAGTCACCAAATCATGGCAGAATATCAAAATGGCAGATCAAATAATTTTTGCTAATTTTTGCTAATTTTTCTAGTTTTTGCTAGTTTTTTTCTAATTTTCCTAGTTTTTACTTGAAATATAAAAAACTAGCTAATGGTTTCCGTCCCCTAGGCCACATATGACAACAAAGGGTGTAATCTGTTGTCATTAATGGGTATTTCCAATTCTAAATCTGTACCACAGATTTTTACGTTCACAAATTTGTTATAACTATGCGAAAATGAAGTTTCATTCAAATAGACGGTGTTTTCTTTATGAATGGTGTTGTCGAAATCGGATGCTGGGTCTTCGTCTGCTTGTTGTAAAGTAGGCCAATATCTCTTCCCTTTGGGGTTCCATAACTTTTTGAATTTAAATGGAAATGTGCTCTTTCCAATTATTCCAGCACTCGCACCAGTAGTTGTTTTAACGTTGAATATAGGAAGAGCGTTTACTTTGAACATTCGAATTTGTGTGTTATCTTTGAACATATTAAATGCATACGCTCCATGATTTCCTTCTAGTTCATAGCTGTAGTCTGAGCGAAAATCTCGGTCGTTAAATAACGGTTTGATTATATTTTCAACTTGTACAAAAAAAGAACGCCATAATGTTCTTAAACAAATATTTGGTGATGGTATTGTAGTCACGTCATCGTTAAATGGGCAGCGATCCAAATTATAGTACATGTCGGTTACACCCAAACTGTATGCAATAGGTAGATCGGGAAGTAGATTGAAAAAATTTCTCAATTCTGGAATTTGTGCATAATAGCTTAGTCCTCCTGTCAAAACTAGGAAGTGCAACGTCAATGAATTATATGCTTGATAGTCCCGTGATGATCGTATTAAATCGTTAGAGAGTGTGTGTGTGTGAAAGAGAGATCATAATAATTTATTGAGTGATAAGAGACCTAGATCTACATTGGTTATCAAAAAAATTATTCTGCGACTCATACACAAGACGGACGAACACAACGGCAGCGATTCATACACAAGACAGATGGACGCAATGGTAGCGACCAATGAGAATACACAACAATGAACTACTGACCCCACTATTCTTATCGTTCCAGATTGCATACTTTACTGATTGATTTGTACATGTTTATCGAAGTTCATTTCACAGCTAGCGTTGACAATGTAATCGTACCAATCTTCGGCTGTTGAGTTGCTTGAATGACTTTCGAACACATCCGCATGGACCATGTTGGTGAACTCCACAATTAGCCAATCTGTTGCGTCAAGTGAAAGAATGTTGGTGGGAAGTTTAAAATTGGATCTTAGCACATCGACCAAATCCTAAGGGCAGAGCAGTACTAGAATAATAATTTTTGTTTAAAGTAATTCTATGGTGTGAGTAGTAATCCATATTAATCCGCAGTAATACACACTTGTGTAAATTCTAACAGCAGTGTAATGACGTTTCATGTGTACGATGTGTATTACATTTGTTAGGAATAAAACGATCGTCGTATATTGCGGATTGAAACAATTTATTCGATATTTATTAATTTTAATTCGATATTTCCCAATTTTTAACAATAAAATGTCTCATCCGAAATATACGACGATCGCTTTATGCCTAGCAAATGTCATACACAACGTACACATGAAACGTCATTGCACTGCTGTTAGAATTTACGTAAGTGTGTATTACTATGGATTAATATGGATTACTACTCACAACATGGAATTACTTTAAACAAAAATGATTATTCTAGTACTGCTCTGCCCCTAGACCAAATCGCTGTCAATTCTATTGGACAAATCATATAACAATGTTTGGTAAGCAGCAGCATCTCCATCATGACTGCCAGAGACCAAGTCCAACCAAAGTTTTTAAAAATGATAAAGTTTGCTGAGATACTTTTATTGTTTTAATGCAAAAACAATGAAAATAAAAATTTTGAATTACGAGGGTTGCTCCATAATTTTTTTTAAAAACATATATAACACAGTTGTTTTTTGTCGAAAATGGTTTTATTGTTTTTCAAAATATTCCCCGAGATGATCGATACACTTTTGCATTCGATGAAACCATTTGTCATAGCATTCGTGCCACTCCGAAACTGATATCTCCAAAACGTGTGTTTTGAACGCTTCAACTGCTTCTTCTGGTGTCGAAAATCGTTGACCACGTAGTTTTTTCTTCACGCTTGGGAACAAAAAAAAGTCATTGGGTGCCAGGTCAGGACTGTACGGTGGATGACCCATCAGTTCGATGTTTTGACCGGTCAAAAATCGAGTAGTTTGAAAAGATGTGTGAGAGCTCGCATTATCGTGATGAAGAATTATTTTGCGACGGTGGTTGTTTTTTCTTATTTCACCAAACACTTCGGGCAAACAAATGGTGGTATACCAATCAGAATTGACGGTCTTACGATCCTCTAGTGGAACGGTTGCCACATGACCACTTCTCCCGAAAAAACAGGCGACCATTCGCTTCGAAGTGCTTCTTACTCGAACAACTTTCGTTGGGTTATCTTCATTTTGGAAGACCCATACAGTCGACTGCTGTTTCGTTTCGGGCTCATAGGCATATATCCACGATTCGTCACCAGTGACGATTTTATTAACGTCTTTTGAAGCACCACGATTGAATTTCTTGAGCATTTCTTTACACCAACTCACACGAGCCATTTTTTGTTCATCGGTCAATTTATGTGGGATCCAACGAGAGCAAATCTTTTTTACGGCTAAATGTTCATGCAAAATTGTATGTATGCTGTGGGATGAAATGCCCAAAGATGCCTCAATCTCACGGTAGGTCACATGACGATCTTCCATAATCAGTTTTCTGACAGCATCGATGTTTTGTGGCACAACAGCCGATTTTGGACGACCTGTATGAAACTCGTCTTTGAGCGAACTACGACCGCAACGGAATTCTCGGTACCAGTTATAAATTGTCTGAAGGGTTGGTGCTTCATTGCCAAAGGCCAAATGAAGTCGATCGAAACACTGTTGTTGAGATAATTTACTTCGAAAATCGTAGTAAATCATTTTACGAAAATCTTCACGTGTAAAATTCATTTTTTTGTTGAGTCGCAGTTTACCAGTCACTGTAAACAATACAAATAGCGTTCGTACGACAAAAGGTTCAGGGCACGAATACATACCAAAACATCAAACTTTACGAATATGACAATGGTTTACATCGGGCAACACTATAAGTACCATTTTAAAAAAAATTATGGAGCAACCTACGTAATTTCTTGGAATTATTACTTGATCAAACGTTGACAACGCCACAAACGCCAAAAATAAACGTAGCTTCATTGTGTCAAAGGTGAAGTTAAGTGTTATAAATCGAACAGTAACTGTTATATTAAATGTCTTCATCATGATCTTTTATATACGAAATTTTACACGTATTGGACGCAATATAATTTTATAGCGCGTAGACCTAGGCGTAGACACCGTTTGAAAATGAAGAATATACAGCAAATGCATGAATCTCGCTATTCTTACAATTCTCACTATTCCGGCGATTCCCAAAAATTCAATGAACTAGTTTATATTCTGTTTGTACAGAGTATAGCATATACACAACGATAGCCTTCAATTTGAATCTAAAACATAGAAATTCAACATTTTTTTTTAATTTTGAGAAATTTAAATTAAAAACTAACACTTAATATTTAAATTTTCAACGTGTTTTGTATACGTATATAAGTTCGTTGTTCAAAACTGTCAAAACACGATCAACGAACTTATATCTGTATAAACTTATTTAAATTCATAAGTCGTACAACAGTTAAAATAATTTTAGTTCATAAATTTGATACCAATTATAACAAAAAATATTTAATTTCCAATGTTTCCAATAAATAAAAATTGCTTCATTCACACGAAGTGTTTCGCTAAAAACCAAATTCCACGATTTCCGAAGCAAATGACGATTCCTAATCCGAGTATCCAACCCCTAGACATAGACAACTTCAATACTATAAAGAATAACTTGAAGAATTTATCTACTCATATCATGTAATCAGTATGGTTTTTAAAGAATTTTCAAAACGAATTCGAAACATTTTATTTCCATCCAACGGTTTCAATTTTTTCTTGGTTGTCAAC
>NW_022201063.1:0-1280 GCF_009176525.2 Contarinia nasturtii
ACATTTTATTTCCATCCAACGGT
Organism: Contarinia nasturtii; assembly: GCF_009176525.2. NCBI lineage: Eukaryota > Metazoa > Arthropoda > Insecta > Diptera > Cecidomyiidae > Contarinia > Contarinia nasturtii. The sequence goes on from NW_022201063.1 coordinate 24, forward strand.
TTCAATTTTTTCTTGGTTGTCAACAGCAAAGAAACTCGTCTATATTTTCCACAAATCAAAGAAATATATGTTTTTTAGGCTGAAATCTCTTTTTATATAATAAAAACAACAACTATTAATTTTATTTTGTGTTGTGTGTGTTTTACATCGGTGCCATATACGAGCTGAATAATGACAAATAATTACGTAAATATGAGAAATATTCAAAATATTCTCAATAGTTTCCATTTATACACCACATTCATACAAAATTGTCAAAAATTTGTTTATTTTGATTTTTTTTTCATGTTCCGAGCCCCTAGGTTTATCAAATAAATTCCATTAGTCTTGCATGATACCTGACCCATTTATTTGGGTATAGATCTATAGATCTTTGTTTTCACAGCAACAACACACCAAAAAACAGACGAATTCTTTTTATAACGAATATCGAAGAGTTGAAGTAGTTTACTGATTTCAAAATAGAGATAATGCAAAAACAGATCTTTAAAAAAAGAAATGAAAAGTTATTGTAACTTTAATAAAATATTCTTCAAAAAAAAAATTATTTCATTTCCCATCCAACTATTTCCCGTGTTCATGTTTGGTATAAAAAATATTTAAAAGAAAGGAATTAAACAAAAGAATTTCTGTTCCATTTGGGTTTAAACAACGTAAGATTAATTGCACTACATTTTAGTTTAATTTTTTTAAAGAATATTTTATTTTTCTCAAAAAGTGGATTTCTCAATAATTCAATTCAAATCGTTTTTATTAGCTCAAAGTACCATGACCAAATTAGATGTTTATTAAAAATTTGGCCCATTTAAATCGAAAACTGTCGTAATTCTCCAAAATTGTAGATATTTCAAGAAGAGGTCCCATTAATTTATTTTGTGTTGCCCTTAAATTGTTCACAATATCTCGAGCCGTACTGAGGTGCGCCAAAGTGCCTTTTCGCCCAAGAAACTCATCCATTCTCGTCCTTGTCAAATTAACTAGCATTAAATAGTTATTTTTTGTGGAAATTGTCAAATTAACTTGCTCCGTCAACTTAGTACATATATCATTGTAAACTAGTTTAAACAATTTCAATCTGGTTGCAATATTTTTTAGCTGCCTTTTACCAATGGTTTTTCCATCAAATTTGTCAAGTAACGGACCGTAATTGTTTGTTTTTTGAATTGCTGGCTCCATTAAAACAGAATTATAAATATCATTCGAATAATTTTGGATATCTGCGCGTTCATTGGCGATTTTATTTATTGTTCTATTTAT
>NW_022201064.1:0-5232 GCF_009176525.2 Contarinia nasturtii
TGTTAGAAAATAAAGATAAAGAGAAAATGAAAAACACTTGTGTTCGCGTTGAGCGTACAGAACAGAGTGAGTTTTATTTATGCTTCTTATGAGCTACGCAGTAATGTTATATCTATGTGTGGGTGCACTTTATATATTTTAACAATATCACCCTGAAGAAATGCCGTTACAGCATCCATTTGGTGAATTTTTAATTTTCGTTGTATTGCGATCGCAATTAGGATACGAATTGATGTATAGCGAACCACTGGTGCATATGTGTCGGTATAGTCTATACCCTCACGTTGTGTGTAGCCTTTCGCTACGAGCCTCGCTTTGTAGCGTACAATACAACCATTTACATCGCGCTTAGTTTTGAAGATCCATTTCGTTTTTACGGTCTTCGCTCCCTTTGGTAAATCGCACAAGGTCCAGGTATCATTTTCCTTCAGAGAACCAATTTCCTCTTTCATCGCATTCTCCCAGTGTTTCTTGTCTTCACGTTCCTTCAATTCACGAACACTTAATGGATCGTCAATAGACTCAACCGAATCACATTTAAAAGCAAATTCAGTGTCCATTTCACATGCGAAAAAGTTATGAAAACGATTACCTCTGCGTGTTGTGACTCCTATCCCTGGTGGTATTGGAGTTATTGGCTCCTCCGGTACGAATGTGGAATCAGACTGTTCATCATCTGTTTTGCATTCATCAGATGTCACTTCAGTTGAGCTGTTTCCGTCTCCATTTCCACTCGTTTCGGCTTCCTCTGCCACCGGATCATTTTCTATTGGATTTAAAGTATTTATTTCATTCGGACTTACTTGCGAGTTTTCATCGTCATCATCCCTCACTTCATCCAAAATATCGGTAACCACAATTGTTTGATCATCTGGGGAGATTGATTCGTGAAATATTACATCTCTGCTGATTGTAAGTTTTCGAGTTTTTGGATTCATACAACGATATGCCTTTGACTTCATATCATATCCAACGAAGATTAATTTTTCCGATTTTGAATCCAATTTTTTCCTTTTTTCTTTTGGAACATGTACCATGATTTCAGCCCCGAACAGCCTTACATGGGATAAATTGATCCTTTTTCCAGTCCAGATTTCCTCGGGTACCTTGTTTTGTGAGTTAATCGTTCGGTTAATTAGATATGTGGCCATGTTCACAGCTTCGGCCCAAAAATTTTTTGATAACTTTGCGTCAAATAATAAGCATTTGGCCCTTTCGATAAGTGTTCGATTGAATCTTTCGGCCACGCCATTTTGCTGTGGCGTATAAGGCGATGTTAACTGATTTTCAATGCCGGCTGCTTTGAATAATTTTTCGAATTGTTGGTTCACATATTCCGTGCCGTTATCAGTTCGTAGAATTTTAATTTTTCGTTCGGTTTGGTTTTCCACATAATTTTTGAATTCGATGAATTTTTCGTATGCTTCGGATTTTTGTTTCAGGAAATAAACAAAGACCTTTTTAGAGTAATCATCAACAAAAGTCATGACATACCTGGCCCTTCCAATTGATAAGGTTTCCATCGGTCCATTTAGGTCTGAATGAATTAATTCAAGAATCTGTTTTGATTCACTTATGGATCGGTTGAACGGTTTTCTACTCTGTTTGCCCATTGCGCATATTTCACAATTTTCTATATTGTTCGTGTTGTCATTATACCTTATACCAATGACGGCACCGTTTTTCATTTTTGCCATGGTTTGCACATTTAAGTGTCCGAGCCTACGGTGCCATAGCATAGCACTTTCATATTTTGTGCTTGCGATGAAGCATTTTTCTGTTTCACTTGAAAAAGAGTATAAGCCGTTTTCTACCTTGCATTCAGCTACCAATTCCTGTTGTGTATTGTATATCTTACAACCGTCAGCAGTAAATATCAGCTTATTGCCTTTGCTTGCAATTTTGTATACAGACAAAAGGTTTACGGATAGGTTTGGAATGTGTAATACATCGGATAGCTCAACTGGTTTACCATTTAATTTCAGACTCATATCACCGCGCTTTGTGGCACTTAAACGCGTATTGTCAGCAGTTGTAATGTCGTTTGTTTCTGTTTTACGTACATTAATTGCAAGCAATTCGCCAATGGGTGTCATATGACTTGTTGCACCGCTATCTAAATGCCATACGTTTCGTTGCTTCGTGGCCAAAAACGCATTATCAGCAGTATTCGTTTCTTTTGCAATGAACGCTGCTGCCGATTTGTTGTTTTTCTTGTCGGCATCGGGTTTCCCATGCTTCTTATAACACTCGCTTTCGGTATGCGATTTGCCACCACAAAAGTCACATTTTTTGAATGATTTTTTCTTGAAATTTTTCTTGCCTTTACTTCGTGCGACAAATGCTCCTTCTTTTCCATCGTTTCGATAATCGAACAATTTACTGATAATCAATTCACTTGAGTGTTCAAGACCACTTGACTCAAAGGCCATTATAAACGGTGTAAACTTTTCACTTAGCCCACCCAGTAGAATAGCTCCGAGCCATTCGTCGCCCACATTAAAACCAATTCCACCGAGTTTGTTAGCTGTGTTGACAATTTCATCTACATATTCCTGCATACCATTGCATTCATCTAATCTGACAGACATTAAATTTCGCATTAATTGAGCCTTTCTGGTCAATCCTTTAGCTTCGTAAAGACGCGTTAATGTTGCCCATATTTCATTTGCACTATTGGCTGTTTGGATATGTACGAAAATTGATTGATCTACACTCAATGATAAAACATTTTTTGCCTTTTTTAGTTTCTTTGGGTCTTTTTCTAGCACCACACCGTCGGAGTTCGTTTGGATGCATAGCTCCAGATCGTTTAGCTCCAGCATATTTAGGGCAGCGAATTTCCATGTATGAAAATTCGAGCTGCCTTTTAGCTTTTCCAAATTGAAATCACTGGATTTTACATTACTCATTTTTGAATGATTTTTGAGTTAACAACTGTATAAACTGTAAAGTCTTTTATTATATTCTATTTACTGTGCACTTTATTTCACTGTGTAATTTGAGTCGCGCTTTAGCAAACTTCGCTTTGCTACCATGTGATATTTTAAAAGAGCAGCAGAAATAAAAGACGTGTGTTCTATTCTGATGACAAATTGTAACTAACTGTAGTTCTTTAATATATGCTTTTTCAACACCCTCACTTTTTTGGATTTTAACAAAGATTCAAAAAACTTAAGCATTACGTTTACAATTTTATTTTATCAGTAAATTTTTACGCTGGTCCCCCGTTGTTATTTGGGTTAACATTTGCGTTTGCAGCGTATTTTTTCTTTAATCTACGCTGATGACTTATGTATACAAAATAGATGAACTCAATGGTTTTTAAGACACAAAGTATTAACAATAAAATTTGAGTCTTCTCTATCGTGTGGTCTGCGGTCACCACCACATTGTTGTTCACTGCCCCGGTTGTATCTACAACTTTTTGCGTCTTGGATTCACCACTTCCCATCTTGACTGATTGATAATAATACAAAAAATGGAACAAAAAAAATTGAATCTGATTGGTTTCACTGATTTAAATTTTAGTAAAGTAATTGTATTTACTTTGAATCTGATTGATTTCACTGATTGAAATTTGAGCAGGATAATTTAATCTACTTTGAATTTGATCGATTTTACTGTTTTGATTTGAACAAAATAATTATCTTTGTGAAATGAATTTACTTCGAGTCTGATTGATTTTTCTGAATTAAATTGACCGTTTTGGTTGACTTCAGTAGCTCAATTGATTTTAATTATTTATGAACGCTAGGGCTTTACTTATTTGCAATAATTTACTTTTAAAATTTTCAATGTTTATGCCAAAATATAAAGAAAAAAAAAACTAAGTGACCTAAATATAAAAGCATAAATGCTTGCATGTGCAAATCGATATTCAATGACCAGTACAAAAAAAATTGCTTTGTTTAGTCAGCTAACAGTCCCATTGAACTGGCACAAAATTTTGTTTTTTTCTTTCGTCACCGCTTTCGTGAGTGAGTCAGCCACCATTTCATTTGTATTTAGGTATTGAATATTAATTTGCTTGTTTTTGATTTTTTCTCGAATGTGATGGAATCTTATGTCAATATGCTTTGACCGTTGGCGATATCCATCCGTTTGTGCCAGAAGAATTGCGCTTTGATTGTCACAGTTTAAAGTTATTGGTTCATTTGTGTTATAACCAACTTCGTTGCACAATTGTTGTAACCAGATCGCCTCTTGAACTGCCGATGACAAAGCCATGTACTCCGCCTCAGTTGAAGACAGAGCTACCGTGTTTTGTCTGGTACTTTTCCATGTAATGGCAGCGTTGGATAATTTAAAGATGTACCCTGTACAAGATCGACGCTTATCAATGTCTGATGCCCAATCTGCATCACTGTAACCACAAATCTTTCCTGTATCGAGAGAAAAACAGAGTTTATAATTAGTGGTTCCCCTCAAATATCTGAATATGCGCTTAACGCCTTTCCAATGCGCCATAGTGTAATTCGAATTGAAACGGCTCACGTCGTTAACAGAATACGCAATGTCGGGACGCGTTCCCTGTGCAAGGTAAAGCAGCGAACCCACTGCCTCTTGATATGGTATTTTCGCTAACTCTTCTTCGTCGATTTCATCCGTTGGCATGTTTAGTGATAGTTTGATGTTGGTATCGCTTGGCATATTGATCGGCTTTGATTCAAACATACCGAATCGCTTCAGGATTTCTTCAATGTAAACTGATTGGTCCAATTGAATTTTACCATCTGTTTGTGCAATGCGAATTCCTATGCAGCCCTTAGCCAATCCCATGTCTTTCATCTTAAACGTGTTGCTCAACATCTGCTTCATTTTTGACAAGTCACCTTCATTTGAATAAAAGATTAGAAAATCATCGACATAAATTGCTATTATTAAATTCAATTTTTCAGAGTAGTAAATACACGGGTCCATTTGACATTTTTTTAGTTGAAAATCGGTTAGTGCTTTGTCCAATTTCACATTCCATTGACGGCCGGCCTGTTTAAGGCCATAAATTGCTCTATTCAACCTGCATACTCTTTTGGTACCGTCGTTGAATCCGTCTGGTTGTTCCAGAAAAATGCACTCATCGATATCTGTTAGAAAATAAAGATAAAGAGAAAATGAAAAACACTTGTGTTCGCGTTGAGCGTACAGAACAGAGTGAGTTTTATTTATGCTTCTTATGAGCTACGCAGTAATGTTATATCTATGTGTGGGTGCACTTTATATATTTTAACA
>NW_022201065.1:0-1444 GCF_009176525.2 Contarinia nasturtii
AATTTGATTAAAGTTATTACCTTTAATTGATTTTAAATATTTCTGTTTGTTTTTAAGGTGTTACGTTATCTAAAAATTGCCTTTGATCGAAAGTTGTTGTTTTCAATTGGTCGTTCGGCTACAACGGGCAAAGAGGATGTTGTCATTTGGAATAATAGTGTAGATCATAAAACGCAATTTTCAATGTATCCAGATCCAACTTACCTTCAACGATGCCTGACGCAATTAGTGCATTTAGGAGTGACTGACTAAAAACACTCCCTATATTTATGCGGGGAAAACACTTTCCCATCCTCAATAAGGCCTTAAAAATCGACTTGCCAGTAAAATTCATCTATTTCATTCGTATTTAAAGACATTCATTGCTATTTAATGAAATTCATTCATGCAAAACTAACAAACATGTAGAAATGACAATATATAATTAAGTGTCTTCCAAAAAAGATCAAACCAGCAAGTATTCTGTGCAAAAAACGAAACAATCTCATTCAAACTTCCATGAATAAGTATTTTTTTAAAATGAAGAAAAACAAAACTAGAGGGAGAGGAAAAAAAAGAAAAGAATTTATGTCGCGTGTGTTTTTCTATACATATATATATTTTTTTTAATTTTATTATTTTGATCTGTATGTTTTTCATACAAATATTTTTTGCTAAAAAGAATTTTTTGATATTAAAATATAACAACTACCGATCTATCGAAATTTCCAATACTATTTCGATTGAGTTTATTTTTTTTTACCAATAAAATAATCTTTAAATAATTAGTTCATAAGACCGCAAACGAAAAACAAAACAAAATAAGTCACATATTCGTGAGAAAAAAATTAACACAAATCAATAGAATAGTAATAATAATACAAAAATTCTCTATTTCATGTAATTCAGAAAAGAAAATCAATTAAAATAAAATTTTATTGTTTTTTTACACAAAATTCAAAAAAAAATGTTTTTTGATCACTTTTTTTTGTCGTAGCGTTAGTCAATTTTGTTGTTTTTGTATATGTTTGAATAATGTTATATGCATCGAACATAAAACAAAAGATCGCCTTGAAATATATTCCAATATATTATGCTGCTTCCACGGGCACGGACTAAAATGCGTTCCTTACACTAGTGCGTTCGAGCAAACAGATTACCAAAGTAAGTCATTCGTTCTCATTGATCACAACATTTTGTTTTTCCTATCAAGACACTCTCCTTGAGAACGAATAGCTTTTTGAAATAGTTGTGACTTGGTCAAAAAAATAGTCCAACGCTCCATAAATTACTTGGACGAAGTAAATTCAGCAAATAAATCATCGAACGCATCGTCCACATTGTTTTCGTCTAATAGATTAACATTTGGTAGTGTTTGACTTTTGGCCAATGGATTTGGTGACGTTGATTTTTGTTGTTTGCGCAAAATTTTCAAATGATGCGCCGATTTTGTGGTTGTTGTTGT
>NW_022201066.1:0-4332 GCF_009176525.2 Contarinia nasturtii
AAGCAGACAGCTCGTAAATCTACTGGAGGAAAGGCTCCACGTAAGCAATTGGCTACCAAGGCTGCACGTAAGAGTGCTCCATCCACCGGTGGTGTCAAGAAACCACATCGTTATCGCCCAGGTACCGTCGCTCTTCGTGAAATTCGTCGCTACCAAAAGTCGACCGAATTGTTGATCCGCAAGTTGCCGTTCCAACGTTTGGTGCGTGAAATTGCACAGGATTTCAAGACCGACTTGCGTTTCCAATCGGCTGCCATCGGCGCTTTGCAAGTGAGTAACTCTTAATATTTTGATTCAGTTTTAGTTCTTTTTTATTTTGATATTTCATTGAATTTTATGAATTTTTCAAATTTTATTTAAAGAATATTGTTTATCAAATGAATATCTTCGATTTGTGAACTAAATTCGTTCTTTTTGTTGTGCATTATAGGAAGCATCCGAAGCATACTTGGTTGGTTTGTTTGAAGACACCAATTTGTGCGCCATCCACGCCAAACGTGTCACCATCATGCCGAAGGACATCCAACTCGCTCGTCGTATCCGAGGCGAACGTGCTTAAGCAAATACCATAAGAATATACATTTTTTCAAACTTTTCACATTACAAATATAAATTTGATAAGAAACATAACATTTGACTAATAAAAACCATGAATAAATTAACGAAGTCCGAATCAATTGAAATATTATAAACGGAAAATCAACTGGTCTTTTTATTTGGAGCATTTTCAGCTAAATTTTGTTTATAGCGTTTTCAGATTGGGTCAATGAAAAAGTGCAAAAGGTAAAGCGTGATTTTGAAAGAAACAGGACATTGAACTCTTGTTCACCTTTTCATTCGCAACAGTTATTTTTGAACAAATAATTAATGCAATTTTTATTCAAATTCAAAAAATGAAACTAAGAAATGGGCTAGCATTTTTAGCTCGAAAAAGTCTTCGAAAACTTTGTAATAGGACAAAATTGGGACACATAATATAGAAACGCTACTATAAGGCATGTATAAAAGCGCGGCAAACATCGTTATAAATTAAATGTCAGTTTCAGCTGTTTATTTGTGGAGGGAAAGACCGTTGAACTACTTAAATGATAAGTCAATCCTATTGATATTGCAACAGAAAAAAATATTTCAAATATTAAGAAAAAAAGAGTATTTCTTTTATTTTCTTTTATTTTCTTCTGTTTTCAGAGTTTTCATTGGTTTTTCCAACAAAAAATGCACACTTCGGTACAAATACAATAGATGGCACTGTTAATTCAAACCGCTCACAAAATTCACCTCTCTATTTCTCGACCTCTCTCCGTTTCCTTCTTGCAACGCTTGCTATGATCCCAATAATATTTATTGTTACGCTCTTAGCGGTGTCTGTCAGTTTATTTGTGCTCTTTGAATCGTTCAGACGTTCATCGTGTAATTTGTGTGTGAAACAAAGTAAAGGTAAGTTGATTCTTTTTGACTAAAGATTTTTGCTCAATTCAAGTTTTGTGTAAAAGAAAGTTCTGGAATAATGATTAATAAATTATTTTACATAAATCGGTTACATCGAAACTAAAAAAAATCGAAAAAAAAAATCGCCAACATATTTTGTGCAAATTTTGACAAATTTGAATGCATCAATTAAAAATCGGGCGAGAGAAAAAAAAACATTTTAAAAATCGAAAAAGTAAATCATTTTCTATTTTCTCCCAAATCGGTTTTGTACGCGCGACGAGTGACGCCATTTTATTTTTAGCTATTGGAAATATCATATCAACCAATTGCATTCACTTCACACAATGTTGAATGGTGCTTGCTTAGTTTTGTCGATGTAAATTCGCATTTCAATTTCAATAATAATCGCATTTTGCGTCATTTACCATTCAAAATCGTTTACGATCGAAAATTTAACTTTTATTTTAACGTAAAATCCAAAAAAATCGCTGAAAAATCTCTTTGATATTCGCTAATTAATAATCAAATTCGATGATGAAAACTTAAATATAAAAAAAGTATGAAGCCCAAACAGTCATAAGAAAGTGTTCATCAATTTTTTTTCACTTCGTATTCATATGATATGCTTACTCAGTCGCACCCAACAAGCAAGCAAGCTGCGGGAACAAGAAAGAAGAGGCAATACATTCAAACTGTAAATAGTAACGTTACACATACATACAAAGCAATAAGAAGGCAGCAGCAGATAGATTGTACCATATATTGTAATATACCTAGTTCCGATACAAAATAAAAGAGACCCACTGTGTGAAAAGGAACAACACATGCGCAGTTAATACGATTCGGTTATATTTTCTTACTGGGGCTTCTTTCCTCCATTCTACATCGTTCACACGGTATCATTGTCGCTTGTATTGTGATGTTTTGTTTTGTTTCTTCTCTTGCATTGCGAGAGTTAGAGCCACGATGCCGTTCATATATGTATATTTTGTATACAATGGTCAATGTTACAAAGCATTAACAGAACATACTCTTCAAATAATTCTATTCAAACGAAGTACAAATTATAAATCGCTTCGAAAGTGTGTACGTGATTAATCGTCGTCGTTCAAACAGCCGAATTATCGGCCCACATTTACGAACAAACATTTCAAGACTGTGTGTCGTTGTCGTCATTGTATTTGTGACTCAACGAGCTTTGACCACACAACTCCAGACAGATGTTACGATTAACAAGTAATTAAATAAAATCGTTTACCTTTCTTCGGCTCACGTCTATTTAAAGTTTATTGTAAAATCGCGCTAAATTTTATTTCACATCTAGACATCAACCTTTCATAACATTGCCAAATTTAATGACGATAAAAAAATTCTTTTGTAAATAATGCAATTAACGACGAATTGGTTGACGAATAAAAAAACTCCTCTTAATCCCCAAAAAGAAGAAAATTTTCCAACACGCATCGCCATCTATCAATCATTTTGTCGATTTTATAGAGCTTGAACATGTTCAGAGTTGGTGTTGTTGCTGTGCAATTTTTCCGCTTACATTTTTCTCATACAACTCAAAAACTGTTAGATCCAACTATCTCTTTCTTATCAAATGCAAAGCCATAATTATCATATACAAACATCCCTTTCTATTGCACGATTAAGCTTCAAGCAAAGATTGATTTTCACATTGATATTCAATTTCCAGTTTAAATTTGAACATAAAACATAAAACACGCATAAGTATACTGCGATTATTCTCACTGAATCTGTTGAATTCTGTGCAATACATCGATAATCTGAAAGGAAAAGGTACTTCACATTTTTTTTTATTTTCTCTTGCCAAATATTCGATCAAGTGTTTTTAAGATATTTTTATCGCATAAAAAATGGTTTTTTTCTCACTGCGAAAAAAAGCAACAACCGTAAATAGCAAAACATTTGTGGTGGGGGTCAAATCATCGATACAGTTGTCTTTGGCTGTTGTACAGAGAAAAAATGTATAGATGTGCATGAGTGTGCTTACACTACCTGCTTTGGCCAACAACAATGATGCTGCTTTATAAATTATGACGAGCGTCGTTTATGTTGGCTGTACTTCTTTTTCCTTTGATTTTCTTCACTCTCCCGCAATTTATCATTTTATTTCGAGCGCATCGACGCCATTTTATTTCTTGGTTTTCACTTCTCATGAATAAATTAATAATTTCAGCATTTTCCATTTCAATTGTTCAATTTTTTTTGCGTGTTCATCGCATTTTTGCATCATTTTCGAAAAAATTTTGTGGAAAAAAACAAATATTCATCGAATTTCCAAATCATAATAATTTCACCATTTTTTCATTGAATTTATAAATCGTTAGATACGCTCTCATACGCTTTGTGCATGTGCAGTGAACTTTCCTTTGCACAGAGGTATATAGATATAGTGCATCATATAGAGGGAGATTTAGCGATGCTATCGACACTGTTGTAGTCGTCGACATTTTCGTCGTACAACAGGGTCATTGTAAAACGATACTTCCTCGCGTTTGTTTACAAATAGCATAGTGGCGTGCAAGCAAACAGCTTGTTTATGTAAGCCTGAACTCAAATGTGATTGTGTATACATGAGTTGAGTTTGCGTTTCGTTATAGCCGATCCTGCATCGTATTTCTACGCTTCGTCTACAAACACTTGACTATGAAACTCAGCTGTTTTCATACGAATTTTGAATGAACTTTTTTTTCTGTACATCATTTTTTACATAATCAAATGCGATTAAAGTGATTTTGTTTACAAGAGACAAAACAATTGAAAATAAAACAGTTTTTGTTTGTTTCTTTTTTCGCCCACTAGGTAAAAAGGAAAAATGGCCCGTACTAAGCAGACAGCTCGTAAATCTACTGGAGGAAAGGCTCCACGTAAGCA
>NW_022201067.1:0-9455 GCF_009176525.2 Contarinia nasturtii
GTATGCATGCATGCATTCGAGTGCAAGTGACGGAGGAAAAATAGAGGCGAACTGTCAAAATAAACATAAACCATTTCTTGCGTAATTAGAATAGAATATTTTAAGTGCTTTCTTCTTCCTTTTTATACAATCTACTCTCTCCTCCTTTCATTCAGACGCTCATTGTCTGTCTCTTTTCTGCATTCACACATTTAACAATGTTTCATCGTATTCGGCCGGAATTTCATGCACTTAACCCAGCACATTTTCGTCTCTTTCGCCTTGTTATACGAAATGAGTCTCATAAATTGGACATATTCATAAAATGCTGAAAATATGATAAATGAGGATAAACACCAATACGCTATTTCTCTTTTTTTCAATTTTTTTTTTTCAAGATAATTGCTTTAATCGTTATCCCGGGCCTTTTTTCGACATCGGAATGTGCACACTTCTCTGTCATTCGGTTAGTTTTTGTTTCCATATCATATTAACATGAATGAAGATTGAAGAGTTTTATTTATGATCGATGATGCATCACTATTCATTTTCCCCGAACGAATAAATAAATACATTTTTATTTGGCATATACTGAAACACTAGTTTACGAATTTAATTGAATTGACAGGTCTTGGGCAAATACAAACAGACACACACAAAAATAGAAATGAATCGAAAGAGAGAGAGGGAGAGGCAAGGAAAGTGTCATTTAACTTTATGTTTCATCCATCTTAATGTCAATACGCGTGTGAATATGACATAATTGTGACATTTATCAAAAGAAAAAGAGGAAGAGACACACAGAGAGTGTGAGAGAGTAATGGAATGGGTAAAAAATAGAAGAGAGGAGCGCATTGACAGCAGTAAATATCATTTTAGCATGAAATTAAAGAAATATATGTATATATTTACGTGAACTGCTTTGCATGATGTTGGACAGAAAAATAGATGAAATGGGCCTTTGAATGTTTCATTTATTTATTTTATTATTATTATATAATTTTTTTGTTGTATGTGTGTTTGGAACACGGTGAAATGGGCGCAGGAAAATTCTCTGTTCGCATGAAAGCACCTAAAAATCATTTGATTTTAATGAAAAAGGTTGGAAAGTATAGCGTTGAAGGTTTGCTTATGCTTGCATTTTCCTATTATCTTGGTTTATTTATTCTTTACCTTTCTTTTGCTATAGCGCATAGCAAACGAATGATATAATTTCAGGCAGAGATTTTCAACTTCTTGCTAAAATTCATATTTTTGCTAGATTTCATCATATCATTTGTCTTCGTTTCATTCGTAGCTACACGGTCGTCTGCTATAACTGTATAAAGTATAGTAGATGCTTGATTGCAATGGCCGGGATTCACGTTTTGTGGCGCAAGAAATAATGAAAAGAAGAGAAACATTTTTTTGAAAGAGAATGAGAGGTAGGTAGAAGGGGCGAAGTAGGTAGAGTTGAAGGCGAAGAAACAGAAGTAGGCGATGATAACGAGCATGACAAAGTCAGGCAAATAAATGATGAGCAAAAAGAAAATTGTGTGACGAATGAAAAACGGAAAGATCTGTTTAAGCAACAATAAGTGATATTATATTAGCGGCGTCAAGACATTAAATTCTTCCCTACCTTTCATATCGCCCATCTATTCATATTGTTTTCGCACTGACAAACAAGCCCTTAAATATTAAAATATATTCATTAAATCAAAGCAAAACCAATGCAGGAAACATCAGTGGATGCGAGCATGTAAAAACTTTGTGGCAAATCGTTTAGTGGCTGGTGCTATATGAGATAGAGAGAGAATGAGTGACAGATAAATGAGAACGAAACAACGGTACGTAGCACAGTGAACGGCTTTTTACAAACAATATAATAGTCACTTTTCGTTGTCGGATGTGATGCTGTTGCTACTGCTGTATGTGGGGCACATGGAACGATTCGAAAGGATGAAGATTTTCCCATTTCACCATCCTTCATGACTGTATGTTCGTCATACCATGTTGCCGATGAAACAAAAAAATACTTCTTTATTTTCACACAGTTTGCGTTCTCACTTTGAGTTGCGGCCACGATTGTTACCGTCACACACACAAAAAAAAAGAATATTCACTTCGTTTCGCCTATTTCATTTTCCATCACATATTTATTTTCCATTTTTTTGCATATTTTACTAACCGTTGAAACAAACACACACACACACATGCAAAGAGTCAAAGGAAAGAAGAAAATGAATAAACGATTTCTACTTGCATTTTATCATTCTTCTCTCTACACTCACCCATCGAACCGATGATAAAATATTCAAATGTGTAAATGTGTAACGAGATGAGAGTATTTTGCTTTAGATTCCTTTTTTTCTTGTTCTGTAGCGTTTCTCTTTGCACATCTCAAGCCCAATGATGAAAAAAACAAGTTTAATTTTTTTTTTGTTTAACATCAACACCTACAATTTATACGTATTGTGGGATTGTTTGATATTGCGATGTGCAATGAGTTTTGCACGGCAATACAAATGGTGTGAAACATTCAAACCCCGAAAGCCAAAGTTTCGCGAAAGAGAAAAAGGAAAATAAAAACGAAAAGAAAAAAAAATCGGAGCAAATTGCACAAGTAATACTATCGTTGTCGCAGTGGTTGTTTCCATTCGCATTTTTTTCGCTCCCTTCTCGCATCTGGTTTCTTTTTTTTTGCCTCGTTTTGCTAAACTTACAAAAATTGATTTCCACAATAATTTTGGCAGCAAACACCACACTAGTCCAAGGCATTTGGAGTTAAGTATACGAATGTTTGAGCTGCGTACAAGCAGCCACTGAGGGAAATATGCAAACGAAATCAAGATTGAACACGACACATAAATGCAAATACAAAATCCTGTGATAATGATTGAATTAGACTTAATTCAATTTCAGACGCGTATAAGAGGATCTAGTATTTCATTTTAAATCTTTGACATCGCAAAGTACTTTTCTGACGCAATAATTTTCTCATTATAGTATATTTTTTTTTCTATTCGGGAGTCAAGAGCACACGATTTCTCATCGTCAGCGTTGTCGATTTTTACGATAGATCACTCACGATGGGCGGCATGGGTTTATGTGTGTGTGTTTGTGGCAAAGTTGATGTCGTCACTAGTATAGACGGAAATGTTATAAATTATCTAGCGAATTACATCGTGTAATAAGCCTATGCGGATGCAAAAACAGAATTCAGAACAACAACAAAAATAAACAAGAATTTACACTGTCAATTTGTGCTATTCTCATTTCTATTTATTGTTTTTTTTTCGTGAGCACATGGGTGAGAGGATAAAAAGAAAAGAAAAGCAAAAGGTGATGGCATAAGCATCAATTGAAAACTCACTGCTATAGAATAAATGTATATCGCGATGTATGTACCGTTTTGTTTGGCAAAACAAATGGAATATTTATATCGCTTTACTGGAACAAGAGAAAGAAAAGAGTATATATTGACAATAGACATTGTTTTGGTGTTGATCATGGATGGAGTGTGTATACGTGAAGCATCATAACGATAGTTTGACACAAGTTGACATGCTTTATCCAACAGAATTACCATCACGTGGTACCAAATATTATATTATTCGGTTGATTTTTCGATATAAAGCAGAGTGTACTCTGTATACTTTGTACACTTCATACATGTTGTTGTTGCCGTTGACATGGTTTTGCCTTTTTGTTTCATTATTGTTGCTCGTTTGGCTCGACTTTATCGTTCTCAACAAAATTCTCTTTGAATGCATGTATGTTTGTTTTTGTTGCTGTTCACTACTCTTTTTTTCATTTTGACTGTTCGTTCGTTTTGTTTTGCACATTTACCACTGATGCCACCGTTAGATAAGCATTGTTTGCTAATGTAATATATTGAAAATGTTTAACTAAGTCGCTGGTCGAAGCAACACATGCGACACACACTCATATACATAAATGTTTGATACATTTGATTCGAACGCGCAGCCCCTATCACAACAAACAGAGTAAAAAAAAATGTTTACGATGTAATGATGGTATTACAAGCATGATTCACATATTATCACAATTTTGCACGGGCAAAAGCACTTTTCATGAAAACAATGATTTGGCTTTGCTTCGGTTTTGCTTTTGATGCTCGGCCTTGTTACGCCATGTATATTGTGTATTGTGCTTTTATGCTGTGGTGCCAATACCATGTGCCATAGCCGATGGTATGCCATAGACGCGATGTCACGTTACTGCACAAATACATAAATACACGAAAAAACAAACAAATTGAAAGTGATATTCGATTCATATTTCGCAATACACCTTCTTTCAAACAAAAATACGGTTTACTATTATTGAATTTATTTGCGGCAATGATCACACTTGACTTGGCAAGACAGAGAGAGCGAGAGAAAGAGTGTGTCGATGCCATACCATGCTAATATTATTTCCTATTTAATATTATCGACATCGATTCCGGCAAAGAATCTAACTTAATCTTGATGCGCTGGCAACATATTTATTCTCGTCAGGCAAGCAGAAAAATGAATAAATCGAACGTAAAACGACCACAACCGAACACACTAAAGAAAGTAAAACGATAAGCGTGAACATTGGTAAAGCTAATCACAAATGAAAAATGGATATAGACCCGATATGTATTGAGAGTATGCATATGCATTCGGAACTTTTAGTAGATTTTTATTTGGTTCGATCAAATGACAGCGATTAATTTCCGGTTGCGTTCAATAGCAATTGAAAAAGATGCAAGGTTGCCAGGTTTATTTCAAGAATCATTTCTAACGTTCAAAGAATGTACACATGTATCCATATGCATATATGTACCATATACAGGGAGCATACACAAATCATTTTGTGGGCCTTTGGTTCATATAATATTTGCTAGAGAACAGGAAATCAAATGGCATTTCTCTGACTCGATGTTGGTAACAATTTTGTCTAAAAGTCGATTTCAATGCGGGAGTTCACAAAAATGTTGCGATATTAACCACCTGTAGCGTTTCAACCATTTCAAACATCAGCAAACCATGTGTTTGATTCAGTTCATTTTATTGCCTTTCTGTCTTTGTTTCGTTTCGATTTGGTTTGGTTCGCGCTTGGACACACAAAACGGCAAATGCCAACGGATACCCGGCACACACAATGTTGTACATACAATAATCGAGTGAAACGTTTGAAACTGTTGTTTTGCGACGATTACAGCACTTTCAAACGGACTTTTCCAATAATTACTCGATTTACGTATCGTGCCAGTAGATAAATTTTCAAATGACTTCGTATTAATCATTCTGTCTATTTGTTTTCATTTCGGAAAGATAAACCGTAATTAATGCATTTTATTATTGGAATTGTTGTTGTTTGGGGTGGTTGTTTCTTTGTCGATTTTTTCCCACATTTTCATGGAGAAAAATGGGCTGTTGTTGTTGTTCGTATTTCAGAATTAGTTTGGCGATATCAGAGAGAGAGTGTGGGTTTCGCAAATGCTGGCGAATTCGGATGTGTGTAGTGGCTAAGTAACAGTGAGATAATCAAATTAATCGTGAACTCAGGCAATGTGTGGCACAGTAATTTATACAGTTTCGTTTTCAATATTTATTGTCAGAAATAAAAGTTCTGCTCTATTTACTTTTACGTCACTGCGACGATTTGCAGTGTGAGCTGCCTTACATACACACGAATCTACGAATATGCACAAATGTTTGTTATTTTTTTTCGAAATCGCATTGAGATCCTTTCAATAAAACGATTACATTGATATATTTGGCATACGATTGATTTGCACAGAATTGATGTCATCCGTTTCGGTCGAATGGAAATATAGTCAAGAGGCTATAACAATAAAATTCGAAATAACTAAAGCAGCAATCTTGTAGCCGATTGCCTAAACATAAAAATGCAACCAAGTGTCTATCACCTAATAAAAGTCAAATGATTCCGTAATAAAACCAGTGGCATCGTGCATTGTGTGTATGGAGCGTGAGCATGCAGGATAGGGGGTAGAAACATACCAATTATAAAACTTTGAATCAGGAAAATCACAGCGAATCAGATGAATCATTCAAATGTCAAACAAACATCATTCATTGTTTTACTAACGTTTATTTGGATTAACACAAAAAAAAACACAAAATAAATAAAAATGATGAGTGTTATAGAAAAACAGTGAAAAAAATCTCTTTTTTTCTAAATAATCTGAATTACAGTGAAACATGTCTACCCCCTAGCCTGCAGGAGCCCAAATAATTCGGCCACAAATGTGTGTGTGAAAGGGAGTGAATGGGAGAGGAACAGGAGACAGAACAACAACAAGAACAATAAAAACTTTGCCGCTGTCTGTTAATAATTCTCTCTCATTTTATGTTCGACAATTTATTTTTTTTTCGCTTTTGGTTTCTTCATTCCAACCAAAATTGCTTTGGCAAAAATCCATACATTGTAAAAACAAACCAGAAAAATCCGTATAAATAAAAACGCAAAATTTATCGATAAACTCACACTCTCACAGTGCATCTAAATCGAAAACAAATAGCAATTTATCCAGCGTTGGTTATAAACCGAAAAAAAAGAAAATCACCAGATCACAGTTCACGGACCAAAACAATAACATGATCAGTTTGTGCAATCGAACATTTCTTTTTCGTCTTTGCATGCGGATCGCCATATGATTTATAAAGAATATTTCAATTTCACCTCATTTTGTTTATGTTTTTATGTGCATTCACGACATTTGCAGATGATTTTTTGTTTCTTTCTTCATCGCTCTCGTTGTGTTTCCATGCACTCATTATCGAGATACACTTTCATTGAGTTTTCAATGTGTGCTGCCGCTGCTTGGAAAATAAATTCGAATAAAAATACATTCGATATTGCGGATATAGTACGTAGATGTCATGCAATTTTTTTTTATTTCACCGCACACATTTCATGTGAAAAACAACCAAATTCACTCGATTGTATACGGCATTTGTTTTTTTCGAAAATCATCTCAATACTGAATCAAAAATAATTCCATTTTTAGGTGTATGTGTGAGTGTGTGCTATTTGTTTAGCATTTATTCATGAGATAGAAAACAAGGACTATGTTGAAACTGGATATTTGTGTGTCTGTGTTGTGTTCTCTATTTTTTGCGCTATGCCGAAATATAAATGAGTAATAAACCAATATTTCTCTCAACCGTGCACACTGAGATATAATCAAATAAATGTATTTTTGTGCCCATTTCAATTTAACTGCAACGCGAAGGTCATGCATTTCCAGCGACAAAACTGAATATATATATAAAAAAAATTTCCTTTTCATGTGCCATTCCGTTTCGAATTTCTTTTATTTCATATTCAGGTTAATCTAACTCACATTTTGCTCTATTTTTCTTTTTACTTCAAAATTTTACAATACGGTTGACAAAACTAGTTCTATGAAAAGAGCGTTCGAAAGAGAAAACAAAAAAAGTCTAAATGACTCAGTCTCAACCGAAAAAAACACACGATGATTGAAGGATCAAACAGAATAATGATTTTCAACAGCCACAAAAAAAGAGAACACAGCACGATGAAGAAAAGGCGGAGAAAGGCAATTTTAAACTTTGATATTACGGGCTTATGGATGTGATGAAAGGTGTATGGGAATGCCGTCTTCCATTATTACATTTTTTTCCTAAAGTGGGAAGCACATTAAATTGGATTATAAGCGAGGGCCGTGTGTATGTATTTGAGAGAGCTAAATAGAGAACGAAAGAAACTACATCAAAAAATATCAAATCAATTCAAAAAAATCATGTCATTTGAACGCCATTGCTGTGCTGTGAGCACTTCAAAAGTTGATGAAAAATGGCGCAAAAATATACATTTTTTTCTCCCCAACCTTTTGCAACTTTAAATACCAATTAAATCGAAAGAGCGTGCATGTCGGTCGGCTTAAAAATTTCATGATTTCAATTGAGTGTACGTTTTTGCATTCCAAACAATTTAATTTTTATAATGGAAAAAAATATTCATTTGTACATCAGAGAGGCACAGCCCAAAAACCCATGATCGAGTCACACACAATGCTTGTGGCACTCGGGCTACATTGCACACAACAATTGAACATTGAATTAACTGAAGTGAACCGGACTGAGCGAGAGAGAGCGACATTTGTATATATTGTGACGTCCTTTAAATGCTGACGAGTATCTGGGGATTTTACATTCAATTTTTGACATGCTTAAAATCGACAATATAAACTATGAATAAATGTGAACAATGTGCTTCATCTCGAATTCTCGCAATTCACAATACGCTAAAGACTAAAGTATGGCACACACATAACATATACGATACTAACATGTAACAACAGTGCATAAGTGTAGTTAAATTTGTGTGTATGTAAAATGTTTTAACAAAAGGCATACACGCACACACACACAACCGGAGACAGCGGTTAACATTTGTCGATTCAACCCCATACACCATTCTATGACACAGCAAATGAATTGCATTGATGTGTGTCTGCGTCTTTGAAGTTGAACCACACCTTTTATTTTGGTAGAATGATTGGCCGTCGGCAATTCAATTCAATTCAAGGTACGAAAAAAGACTGAAAAGGTTAGAAACTTTTGTAACTATAAAGTTCGCTTATTCGGTTGCTCTCAACATCTACTTGATGGAAACTTTTAACATAGCACAAATTGAATGGTGGTTTCGATTTCACTTAGTCAGGAGTGTGTTTACTTTGGCATTGTGTGTACGAAATGTGTCAACATTTTGAAATTCTATATATATATTCGCGTGTGCATACATTGTATGTGTATATAAATTCGATATTTATGATTCATGAACATGCTGAAATATTCGATGCCAAACATATCAATCTTGTGCGAACATAACGCGACGCCATTTTACTTATCACATTCAACATTCATAAATGGATCATTTTCAGCAAAGTCAATCAATTTGTAATCAATTGTGCATATGGCATATAATGCAAGGTATTAACGTATGATATTTTCAAGTAATTTTTTTTTATGTGATATATTGATTACATACACATAGGCCATTGTGCGTTCACAGCGTATATATTCATGGCGAATAAATCAAAGGAGTACTTGTTCTCGTCGTGTATCTTTTATTAAAACGCCTGCCAGAAATGCTTTTAACTTGGCGAATAAAGAAAATCATACACACACACACACTCAGAGACGAAGAAAAGCGCACAAATATTCTAATCGGACTGCATATCTTCAAGTAATATGCACAGGCTTAATAATAAGCTGCGTATAAGTGCGCGTGTATTGAGTTATGACATGTGAAATAGTTTAACGCCATGCCATTTATTCAATGTGAGAACGTATGTAGATCGCCTTTTGACGTAAAATGAATCACTGTAAATACAACTATAATGGCTTTGGATGTCTTGTATTTTAGCCGCGTCACATGTAATCGACTACAAAACCAATTTTATCTAATGCCAAATAACAAATGTTTTATGCATATATATATATATA
>NW_022201075.1:0-2984 GCF_009176525.2 Contarinia nasturtii
CGAACCATTAAAATGTTTGCGACATTTTTCGGAGCAAGACTCATACGGCGAACATTGTAAATGTATGAAAATGCTGAAAATGATCTTTCAGTCTCACTAATCGAGCTGGCGATTGAGAAAATAACTTTGGTGACTTCATACAGCTGTGGATAAATATGTTTGTTCACTTTCCAAAAGTTAATTGCACTTTGGTTGATATCTGTGCTTCGTGTATTGTGATAATTTGCCATGACCATTGCAAGTTCCGTACGAAGTTGTGCTTCACTTTCCTGTGGTTGTTGATTTCCAAGCATTAGTGCCTCTATTTGACGATCGATGCTATTCAATCCAGCTGGAGATGGTGATGGCTTCCATTTTATTTGCACATACAGATTTTGTATAGTTGCAGTAGCTAGAGAAATTTCATGTGCATTCAACTGAAATTTGAAACGTGGATCCAAATACAATGCCGCAATGAAAATTGGAGTTTCGAACAATTTTTTTTCACGTTCTTTCAATTTTGCTTTGAGCACTGAAGCAAACGCGAATCGTGGTGACTGTACAATAATTTGGTCCAATTTTACCGAAATTCGCAACGACCACAAGTATAAATCAGTATAACAAAAATTTCTACGTTCCATCGCTTTAGTAGCAAGATATGGAAATTCTAGCACATCAACAAGTTGTTTAATTTTCTCCCAAAAATCTTCATCGATCACTTGAAACTCGTCATCAATTTGCATAATGGACTCCCAATTTGGCTTCAGGCGCAAAAAGTCTTTGAGCTGAAAACACATACAATGAAAGTCCTAAAAACAATTTCAAAATATTATATCAAAAAGTCTTACCATCATGTACTCTGAATTCCATCGCGTTTTATTATTCATGTGTGGTTTGATAACCTTAACTTCCAATTGTTTCAATGCGATTTGTACAATTTGAGTACGTAACAATTTACATAAATCGTTCACAGTGTTGATTATCGATGACACATCGCATATATCAAATGTGTCTCTAATCCCCAATTGGTATAAATGTGTGGAACAACTTATTGGGTTCACGGTTATGACTGTTCCATAATAGGATGAAAATTCAGCCGCCACATTCTTCACCAAGGAATCGTAGTCAATGTTATTATTAACGATGTTGGCTATTTCAAGCTCATCTTCTGGACTGAGTCCATTGACTTCACGATTTCCATTCGTTTCATCCTCATCACTTTCAACTTCCGAAACATCAACATATTCATCAATCGATTCACCTAATGCCATAATATTCAATAACTTTCGTGTTAGAACCATATTACTCGCATTGTCTGTGACAACGGCTTTGACTTGACGAATTGAAACATCAAATGTTGTCTCGATAATATTTTTCACCGTGGTGGCGATAAATGCAGCTGTGTGGCGTTGTGTTAGCTCAATCACGGCCAAAGACCGAACGATGATTTCGTCATCGATCATGTATTGAGCGTTTATTGACAATACTGAAAGTGTTCCTTTTGTGCATGTATCCAACATCAGGCAAATTGGTCGGTCTTTCATTTCTTTTTTCAATGTTTCTACGATCTCTTTACTTATATTGTCGATATCTTTTGCAATCAATTTACGTGACAACTTGACCTCATACCGCTTCTCTCGTAATTGTTCAATGTTGTTTTTACAAAAACCCTTTATTGCGGATGCGTTCAATAATGAAAACGGTTGTCCATTTATTGTCACCAGTTCAACGGCAGTAAGTTGCATTTCCAATGCTTTTATTTGAAGATCTTTTATTTCATCGACTTTGGCGGGAAACATTTGTTGATAATGAGATGCATGTTTCGATTGAAGGTGGCGTTTCAAATTGTACGTTCGCCAATTTCTAAACGTTTGCTTGCAATCTAAAATTCTGCAATGTACCAGATTCGATTCTGAGTTCACGCAAAAATATTTGTTTAAACCCGAACATTGCTCATTGTCGGAGTCACTCTCCATCTTAAATACTTTTTCAAATTAAATTCAAATGAAACAAATTGTCTGTTGATGTGTCTTCAAAGGTGGTAAAATGTGAACTGAATGCAGCGTCCAAGAATTCCAACGCACAGTATATAGTGAATTGTTAAATTAGAGCATAGTAGGCTTTTTTTTGACATACCGTTTACTGGTGCACAGAATTTTCGTGCCACACACAAAGCATCACACCAAGACATTGTGCGTATATCGGCATTAAAGATCAAACATTGCAGACGGAAGGTCTCATATTTAAATTATTAGCAATAAAATTGGCATTAATTTTTTTTCTCCGAGTATTTGCATAATAAGTATTTTTTGTTTAAATTCATACTTCTCAAATTACAATGAATCAAGTTTTTGCTGTTTTTCATTTAACGCAAGCAAAGCAAACAGTTGTTGGTCGAATTGATTGGATTTATAAGTTGAATTTAGCAAAAACATTGAATAATCGAATAAATCGAAATCAGACCCAAATTGTTTTTTGGTCGAAAAATCTTGAAAAAAATCCATCATTCAATACTTCGACAGTTCGTTTACGAGAAGAATTCAATCCGAACGAAGATGCAATTTATCGTGCAAAAATCGTAAAATGTTTCGGTGAGTGTATGTCGAATCTAATTCAATATTTTATGGAAGTATTACGGAAGAAACAATTATAAATAATTAAAAAATGATTCTAGAAACAAAAAATGGCGCATTGCAACATCTACGTTATTTTCGATGTGGTGCCCCAGCTTTATACAATAGCGAAAGATTGCAAGAAAAACCACTTCCACCGACATTTCCAATTAATTGTGGCAATAATACTCTTCAGCCGGTCCAAAGTGTAACACCGTGTGTTACAGTTGTTCGCTGTCATTCCACATCGTCAATCGATTCAACGACTGTGACTCAGCGCAATGACTTAAATGATTCGGATTTCAATTACGATTCGGACAATTTCTATTACGATGGTGATGACGAAATCTATGAGGATGAAGACGATATAATTTGTATTTCTCGCGATGAAGA
>NW_022201084.1:0-1302 GCF_009176525.2 Contarinia nasturtii
TTAAAGCCGTCTCCATCTTATGGAAATTTTCATAAGAGAGAGCAGGACGTAAAATCATTAAAGTCACTATTATTCTCACCCATTCAAATGTACCATGATTGTGCTCCCCTCGAATAGGAGTTTGGAAAATGGATCCTGGACACATTTTTAGTGCGTAACAGCTGGATACGTTTTTAGTGCGTTGAATGCGCAATGTAGATGTCCTCTGGCGTCATCATCGTAAACATTACCATTACGCAAAACTCTTAATTTTCCATCCGAAAATGTTAGCAAATAATCTTCCACATTCTTAAAACAATAATACGAAAGAAAGATAAGTCTTTCCCATTCTGTAAATGTTTCGGTGATACGAGTATCAAACATTTGTAATGTATTATGATAACGTATATAGAAGCCTAGTTTCTTGTACGCTAGATGCATGGCACAATCAATAACAGTAGATTCTTTGTAGAAGAATTTTTCATTGTTATAAGTTATTTGAACGTATTTTGCATCGAATGCTTTGTTTTGTGCTGGTGGTACATCTGGAAAAAATCAAAATTTTTCAAAACAGATTATTTACTATAAAATTAATAATACTTATTACTTGGTTTCATGAGCATTGAGACCGGTTATTCATGGCATCCTAATATGATTCATTGATGAGATTCGTCCATTCCGGCCTAACTTTCAAATGTTGAGACCGTTCATCAATTATATCCATTTTGATGGCTAATGGATTCAAAACTTTATCAACTTTCTCACGCAGTATGTTGTTCATTTCTTCATTTGCAAAAAATGTGACAACTTGTTGAAATCAAAAATTGATTTAAATCCATTTGAAAATGATTTAAATTGAAGCGAAGTATTGCCGCTGATCAAGTTCTCGTAAAACTTTGTACTGAATGGCAAAGTAACCTAATTAGAACGAAGACAAAAATTCAATTTGATTCAATTCTTAAAATTTGATTTATTCGAATAGATAATTACCGTTGTATTGGTTTTGAGCAAATATGCAGTCACTTTACCCATCAACTCAAATAGTGATTCAACATATTTTCGGTTTATGGATGCAGTCCATAATAAAACCATAGCTGTCCATTTTTTGGTCTTTTTGTTCGTTCGTTCGTAGAATTGTATTGCGTTCGTTCGTAGAAAATGAAATGTTCGGATTGTTCGTTCGTTGTTCGTAATTTATGAAAATTTATTTTTCTCAAAATAAACAAATATTGTGATACTAAATGTAAATTGGAAAAACCTTAAATGGATTTTTCCCGCTTTTCCAATGGGAAATTTTTTTTCACTTTTTTTGTGCATTATACT
>NW_022201085.1:0-1102 GCF_009176525.2 Contarinia nasturtii
TACGAGTTTAATTATTTTTTTCATTTTTTGCGATTTTTCACCATCTACATGGGAGGCTTGTATAAAAAACACGGAAGACCGCTGAAATGACAAACGCCAAATATATACGGACCTACGGCAGTGCCATTTCGGCGGTCTTCCGTGTTTTTCATACAAGCCTCCCATGTAGATGGTGAAAAATCGCAAAAAATGAAACAAATAATTAAATTTTTTTTCTTCAATTCTCAAATACTACTCAATTTTCTGTATCACCTGGTGAAATCAGAATGAAAAAAATCGCATTCCATATAATCTAAATCACGATCTGGACTTTTTTCACTGTTTGAGTGCTCTATACCGAGTCTCCGAGAGTTTCATATAAACTTACTATGTGATGCCTATTGAATACCAATCGTGATTGAATCAATAGGCGTCATTTGGCTATTGCAAGGCGAGTTTATATTAAACTCTCGGAGACTCGGTAGAAAGCAAAAAAGTGAAAAAAAAATTATTCTTTTTTCTCATTTCACGAACACCACTGAATTGTCTATATCATGTGGTGTGATACGTAAAAATTTGTCATCTTTGTCACTCAAATCGTTGTCCAATGCTATCTCGCTCCCCCTTGCATGTATCAATGTTTACAACGGACATTCTATTCACACACAAAATTGTTGACAATGTATTTGGTAATCGCATTGAGTTTTGTGTCGACGATTTTTATTGCGCAGCAAAATATAAGTGCGAGTTGTGTGTGAATAGAATGTCCATTGTAAACATTCATACATGCAAGGTTGAGCGTGATAGCATGAGACAACGACTTGCCATTTTCCAAGCACGATTTGGGTGAAAGAGATAGCAAATTTTTCACAGCAAATGATATAGACCATTCAGTGGTGTTCGTGAAATGAGAAAAAAGTTGCCATGTAGCAGCCAAATGACGCCTATTGATTCAATCACGATTGGTATTCGCTTACTATTTAATAGGCATCACATAGTAAGTTTATATGAAACTCTCGGAGACTCGGTATAGAGCACTCAAACAGTGAAAAAAAGTCCAGAAAGTGATTTAGATGATATGGAATGCGATTTTTTTCATTCTGATTTCACCAGGTGATACAGA
>NW_022201086.1:0-1626 GCF_009176525.2 Contarinia nasturtii
CAGTGGACACTTCAGATGACGATGTGATTGAAGTCAGAGATATGGACACTAACTTGCGGTCAAAAAAGAAAGACCCAGTGGACTCTTCAGATGACGAGGTAATTAGGGTCCTGGATATGGACGCTAATGTGCGAGCAAGAAAGAAAAAACCAGTGGACACCTCATTACCACCGCTGGAATTTCCGAGTACGTCCCAAGCGGATCAACCAACCAGCACCAAGGAACCAACAAGCGAACGGGGGACAACCGATCCCCAGCCAACATCGGAACCAGTGGTCAGCACGGGGACAAGGATTGATTTAAAGCTGGACAAAATTACAATGCCACACTTCAGCGGTGACCTCACCGAATGGACACAGTTCAAAGAATTTTTCACCATTCTAGTACACAACAACAACGATTTGTCAAATTTGATAAAATTCAACATGCTTCGCACTCACCTACGTGGCGCAGCGTACGACACAATCAGGGGGTACCAATTCTCCAGTACAAACTACAATGTAGCCTGGGGAGATCTGTTGAAGCGATATGATCGCAAGGATGAAATTACTCATGAATACATACGGAAATTCTTCCAAATACCGGCTATCACCCATCGAGCGACGTTCAAATTACTACGAACAATTGTCGATGGCACGAACCAACTTCTCCGCGCATTGCCGGGGTTGGGCGTTCCAGTGGAAAATTGGGATAGCATCGTCGAATTCGTCGTCATGTCAAAGTTGGACGAGGAAACTCGGAGCGATTGGAAACAAAAGGTTGGACGTCGCCAGCACATCCCCATCAACGAACTCTTAGAGTTCATCGAGACCCGAGCAATCGAGATTCAGCCAAACCAGAGTGAGAAGCTGAGCCAAATGCTCCGCCATGGAGGCGGTGGAGGCTGCAGACGCCAAGAACCTCGGAAAATTTTTCAAGTAACCGAGCATAAAGAAGAAAAACCACCGAACAAGCGGGAATGCCCCTTGTGCGGGGGTAACCACAACATATGGCAATGTAATAAGTTCAAAGGGGAATGCGCAAAGGCGAGGACGGAGATCCTGAGAGCATTGAAATCGTGTTTCAAATGCTTACTGAAACACCAGATTGGAGAATGCAACGCTGAGGATTGCGCATATTGTGGTGGGCCCCATCATGTAATGCTGTGCTATAAAAAAGAAAATGATTGGGCCAACAAGGGGGCCAAACCAAAACAAGTCCGGGATCCAAAACTCACTCAGAAGCCGAAAGGAGGCAAGCAGATCCATCATACCCAGTCGAACGCAAGGAATCCGCCACGCGAATCGGATGATTGGGATGAGGACTGGAAGCCAACCGAGATAAAAAACTAGGGAGCCAGGGAGGAGAATTAAGGGAGCAATATGGAATCATCTTGGGAACGGCACGTGTAGAACTTTCAAGTGACTCAGGGATGGTAGTAACGGCAAGGGCACTGTGTGACAATGGATCACAGGTAAATTTAATCACAACTTCTATCGTGCAACAATTACAACTCAAGACGACATCAAGGAAAGTCACGTTCACAGGCATTGGTGGCAATACATTGGGTTCATCGATCGGCGAAGTTAGGTTAAGAATTAAATTAAGGGATGGAGGGTTTTTAACTGAAAAATTTCATGTGGTAAA
>NW_022201087.1:0-3034 GCF_009176525.2 Contarinia nasturtii
ACATATAATTAAAAATTACCTTAAATATTTTTTCAACAGATTCCAATCAAGATGATAAATGAAAAAAATAAATTGAGTCAAGGAAATCTTTCAAGGTATGTTTTTTGTAAATATGAAAGGAGGTCTGTAGTTTTAAAATTATGGTGTGGAGAGTTGTGGAACACACTTTTTTCGAGCTTAAATTCGACAAAAATAAATATTTTTAAAATTTAAAATTGAATGCGTTACTATGATGAAATACCCAACTTAGGAGTTTTTTGAAATTATGATGTGCCGAGAAAATTTGAATATAGACAAAATGGTTGGGAATTTAGAAACACCGACTAAATTGAGTTAAAGCATTTCGTATCGATGAGAAATATAATTAATTGATTGAAATTGACATATGAATTAATCTATCTAAAGGTTCATCGCAAAAAATCCAATTCTCAATGTTACAATCAAAAATGAAATGGGAAACGTTTATTGAATGGTTGCAAATACCAAAATTAACCAAAAAAGAATGGAAGAGATTGATATTTTTCTCATTCGCAATTTGGCTATTGCCAAATGAACGGCTCTACCTACAACAGGACTTTCCACAATCAAAAGAAGCCATAATCACAGAAAGCCATAAAATCGCATTTTCAGTATATTGTGGGACTATATTTTCGAAAATATTGTTTCATTATCTGAAATATGTTGGAGGGATACCTTGACAAAAAATACTGCCTTGAGCGACATAAATATGATCCAACATTTTCACAAGAAAGTGTCTAACAGAGCCTTTCAGACGATAGCAATATTGGATGACTTTTATAACGAATCGCTTTGTTATTTGTGGTGTGGCTTGGTGGACCTCTAACTGTCTACTGGATGAAAGAAACTTTTGCTCCTTTTTCCTTTCGAATAAAGTTTGGAAATAGGGAAATTAGGTTTATTTTGAAGCTGGTCCAATTCAAGCTCTGTAACTTTTGGATCCGTGAATAGATTTGGTTCAAAGAAGCAATAAGAAAACCATTGAATTATTTCCTAAAACGATAAAAAATAAAATTCACATATAGTTGGCGCTGCATTCTATGCAAACTTGTTTTCCGTTGCAACGGACTAAGTATATGCTTATTACTAGCGCCAACTAAAAGTGTTTTTTTCATCATTTTCGACAATAATTTTATCATATGCAAAGGTTTGAAAGTACCATTTTCTCAAAATTATTATCAATTTGGTACAAGTGACATCTTTCATTCATTTTTACACATCATTATCAAACAGTCTTTCACTTTTATTCATGGCTACATTTGAAATTCGAATCGGAATCGTCAATGACTGAAAAATCAAAAATCAACGTGCAAAAACTCGTGAAAAAAAGATAAGGATGTAAGTACACTTACGTTTGTATCGTTCATAATCGAGGTGATTGCGGATTAGGTTGAGATTTTGATTTACCCGGATGTGGCAAAAAAATGTTCTTCTTCGGGAATTCTTACTAATCACAAAAAGTTTTAATTCGATCAATTGATGACACAACAAATGTTTGTTCGAACCAATTTTATCACCTAGAATCTTGTGAATATTACATTGTCAAAATACACAATTACAGCTTATTTGAAGAAATTTCAATATAATTTAGGGAATTTATTTTAAAATAAATGAAACTAAAAAAGTAATCATTATGTGATTAGAAATAGATTTCCAGAATGCCCATTTCGCTTTTCTTACAAAATTATTATAATTATTATTAAATTTATATACAATATTTGGGTTTTTAATAAAAACAAAATATTTATCAAAATTTTATTTTCCTACTTAAAACGACAGAGCACTTAAAGATCAAGGATATGAAAGTGATTCAACCTTGATATTTCGTAGAAAGATGAACTCCCAAGTGTCACCACTTAGTCCTAGGGAACAGAAACAAGCCTATCTGAACTTGCAAGCCGGTGGCGAAGCGCCTATACAAGGTTTTAGAAAACCAGCACCAGAGAAACCGAAAGGTAAATTATGTAACAAAAAAATATAATAATAATAATATATATTAATTCAAGCGTGACAATTTTTATGGTTTATGGAAATTGAGAAAAAACAAGTATAATGTATCGGCTTAGTGGGTTTTTACTAGAGTAACTTATGTATAATAAATGCATTTGGTTTCATATGCCATTGTGTATTGCACCACCTAAAAGAACTTTAACACATAATGATACGCGTTCTCTTGTCGTTTGCGTTTTAACCTAGAGACAAGACACGTTGATTTGACTTCTCGAAAAAAATTCAAAATTTATCATTTTCAATGTGATTGCAGTGGTTATTTCAAATACATCTATATCAAACAATAACTAATTATAACACACACAAAACTTTAATTAAAATTTAGTAATTCCTTTTGCAAAAGTTGAAAAATAGAGAAATAAAAATCTAAAACAAGTTTGTTGAACGTTTAATAATTTGACTATAGTATAGTGTGTAAATTTCAAACTTTCAAACTATTGGGAAATCGAAGAATTATTAGATTTAAGAATTATTAGATTTCACTGGATTCACAAAATTTACGTTGGAATTATGAGTGTCTCCCTCTCCCTCCTAGGTTTTGACATTTGATATTTTTTTCTCTTGTGCTTTCAACGAACGCGTTTCTTGACAATTGTTTTGAAATGATGAAGTCTAAGATTAAAAAATATTTTTTAGCAAATATCGTAATTATATCGGGTGATGGGTTTTCTTTAATCACTAAACATTAAGTGAACAACAAAATGGATAGACGAAATATATAAAATAATAACAGAATAAACTGGTTTTCAGCACTATATATTATAGATATGGATTTTTTTCCTATTGCAATCGATTTTTTCAAAACTCAAGATCACGTTTATTTGTTGTTTTTATTTTATTTTAATAAGTGTTACATTAAAACCAAAATACACATACAATACACGCTGTACATATAGAATAAAACAGCTTTGATGGAGGCCCCCCCTATCCAGCCTGGCAAATTTTTGCGATTGCCTTGTAACCTTTTTAGGGATTTAGTGACTAATTTGTGATAATTTGTGACACC
>NW_022201088.1:0-1753 GCF_009176525.2 Contarinia nasturtii
AGTAAACCATAAATATGTATATAATAACTGTTGTGACTTCTATAATTTTTCTCTTTGATTTCGTTGACATTTTTTATTACCAGTTATTAAATTACAATTCAACGCAACTAAATATGTATGTGAATATGCGATTTCTCTCAAACTTAAGAAATACACAAAAACTTTTATTACTTCAACTTCGTGTAAAGAGATGGCGCCACGTTGAGCGGAGTTCGGCACAATAACACAGAAGCCCATATGACGCAAGTCAGGGTTGGTTAAATATAATAAATGTTCCATTGATGACAATTCGACAGTATTCAATGGCTTAAGAAGAAAGAGAAAGGCAGAAAACGAAAATATTGGAAATAACTTTGTTTTCTTCGTCAGATTTTTTGGAGATGATTGAACTGCTTATTGACAGTGGAGCCAACTTATTTGCGTTCAATTTGATGAAATTGTATCCATTAAATCTGTGCACTATAAACATAGGTATGGATATCATTTTTTCGCTTACATATTTTTTCCTTTCAATATGTATATTATAATCAGAGAGTAGAAAACACTACCGCTATAGTAATACTATATTAACAGTGCCTATAAATAGTTACTATTTGTACACATTTCGATTATGTGACCACAACAATTTTTGCGAACTCTAATGTAAACAATGCGACTCTTTGTATTTAAAATCTACATACAAAGAGTTACATTGTTCACATTGGAGTTCGCAAAAATTGATGTAAATTGATTAGTCACACAATCGAAATGTGTACAAATAGAAACTATTTATAGGCACTGTTAATATAGGATTACTATAGCGGCAGCGTTTTCTACTCTCTAATTATAATTCCTTCCTTTTACTTTTTTATTATTAAAATGTGAAAAATGTTTGAATTTATATTTTTTTTTTTCCAGAAAAATTGCATTCAAATTTATTGAAGGCAGCACAGAAAGGTAATTGAACGTTAATACTTAGTAATTAAAGTGAAATTTTTTAAGCAATATAAATAAAATAAGATCTCTAGGTCGAAAAAAGCAATGCATGCGTCGTTTATTAAAAACCATTATCATACAATATTTCATTACATAAATATTCGATTCTTCATAGATTCTTCTATTTTCAGGTAAAAAACTATTCAGTGCAGTCGAATCGGGTAAATATTCACATCTAATGAATTATTGTTTTGTGGTATTTATTTCTTCTGAACTATCTCAATTAGGTGACTTGAAATTAGTACAGAAGCTCATTGGTCAAAAAGTGAATATTAATTTTGAGAACCAATCTGGTGAAACGGCACTCACATTGGCTATTTTAAGCGGTAACATTTACAAGCTTCATTCAATTTAAAAAAAAGCTGTGCGAATAATCCGAACGATTATTTAGGTCATAAAAAAATCGCTGACTGGCTTGTTAACAATGGTGCTGATGTTAATATCGAGTCCTGTGATGGAACTACTCCTCGCGATCTCGCTAAAAAAGCAGGTAAATATGAAAAATATTTTGTGAGATCTTTGAAGAACAGAAACATGCAGTAGCACTTTGCTAGAGACTTTTGACAGACGTCAAAGAATACTTTAGGTAGTGAAATAGGTTAGGATCAGAGACGGTTTTCAATCAATGTGAGGAGGAGTGCTGTTAGGATCTGGAGGAGCATTGAGAACATATGTCCTCAGCAGAGGTCCGAGGGGTTCGATTATCCCCCTCTTAAATAAAAAGTCTTACAGGAGTAAGACGAACTTTTCCGCACTGTGGTAGTTGCGTATTTTATTA
>NW_022201089.1:0-1992 GCF_009176525.2 Contarinia nasturtii
TATCATAAACTGCTTGGTGATAAATATTCATCGAAAAAGGTGTACGTGCGTTCGTCTGACATGGATCGTACTTTGATGTCGGCACTTGCCAATTTAGCAGGTTTATTTCCACCACACGCTGAAGAGAAATGGAATGAAGACATTGCATGGCAACCAATTCCAGTTCACACAATACCTCCGAATTTGGACTATGTATTGCGTGCACCAGGTGATTGTCCAAGATATTCTGCCGCTCTCAAGAAATACAAAAAAGAATCACCAGAAGTGTTGGGAATTCTTAAAGAAAATAAAGAAAATATCTTGTACTGGTCGAAAATGTGTGGATCGAATTTAACCACCATTGATGATATTAGCCAAGTATATGACATACTTAATATTCAAAGGCAACATAATAAAACGTAAGCTATGCAATAACGATTAGTACTACACATTCAACTAACCGTGTTTATTCATTCAATCCATTTTGAAGACTTCCTGGTTGGGCACAAAAAGCTATCGAACCAAATGGTGCTATGGAGTCCATTGCTCATTTTTGGTTTACAACATTTTCAAATACCAATGAATTGGCTCGACTAGAGTCTGGATTTTTGATTAAAGAAATGTTTGAACGTTTCGCTCAAAAGATAAACTCAACATTGGAGCCAAATCGTTCATTGTGGTTCTACTCAGCGCACGAAACTGGGATGGGTGGCTTAATGAATAGCTTGGGAATTTTCAAAGTAATTAAATTCAATGGAAAAAACATGTAATATTGTTCTAAAATATTTGTTTGTTCACAGCCGCACGTACCACCATTTGCATCGAGTTTGCATTTGGAATTATACAAAGTTGGCGAAAAAAAGCATTTCATTCAAATCTTCTATAGAAAATCAGACGAAGAAATCCTTCTGCCATTGAATATACCGAATTGTGGAGAAAAGTGTTCGCTGGATCAATTGTACAAATTGTATTATGATATTATACCTAATCGTGATCATGACACTGAATGCCGCCTTCCCAACTAGATATGGCGATAAATGTTCAATGAATTTCGAATTGTATCTGTATTAATAAATCAACGAATAGATAACTTCAAAAATTAGTAAATGAATAAAATTTATTGGACTTCAATTTGTGATTTCTTTTTTAATGGGAAACAATTGAAAATAGATTAAAACTTTTGTTAACAGCTAAATAATAACCATTATCGTCGTTGATGAGGTAGTGGTAACATACACCGAAAAAGGTGTACGTGCATTCAACAGACTAACCGAGTTATGCGCTATATGTTTTATATGAAAACGTCACACGAATCTCCCCCGAAAACGACATCTTTGGTCTTGCAGCAGAAGCTGTTTCTATGCTGAAAATTTCCTTTCAGTTTAAAAAATTTAAAATATTATTTATGTAGAATTGTACAAATATTTTAAAACTTTGAAATGAGATTTACAGAAATATGCATTTGAAAATTGTTTTAAAAAATAAACACGGTACAGTCAATTTCAAAAATTTCAATGAATAATATTGTTGACATATTTTCACGATGACAGCTATTTTTGCGGTACAAAATTGACCCGTTTGAATGATTTGTCAATATTGAACAATTGAACATACTCTACACACATGGGGAAACAGAGATGGCGTTGTCGTAGCATGTAGAAAAATATATGTTTAACGCAATATTCGGCTTCAACAGACATAGATCGTACTTTGATGTCGGCACTTGCCAATTTAGCTGGCCTATTTCCACCACACACTGAAGAGAAATGGCATGAGGATATTGCATGGCAACCGATTCCAGTTCACACAATACCTGTCAAATTGGACTATGCACTTGGGCTAGCTGATTGTCCAAAATTTTCTGCTGCTTACAAGAAATACAAAAATGAATCACCAGAAGTGTTGCGAATTCTTAAAGAAAATAAAGAAAATATCTTGTACTGGTCAAAAATGTGCGGATCGAATCTAACTACCATTGAAGAGATTACCCAGTTATATGGGATACTCATTGTT
>NW_022201090.1:0-4383 GCF_009176525.2 Contarinia nasturtii
ATGTACGGGCATGGAGCTAGTAGCTGTAATCGCTACATTGTGTGCATTAGGGTGTTTCCACATGGAAAATATTAAAAAGTGGCTAGCATCATTTTGAAGAGCGTAAAATTCTATATAAGATTATTTTATTTTCGATGCTGATTGGTCGCCGATGTCACTTCCTGGACTAAAAACACATTTGTAAATTGATTTCATGTCGCATTCACGCCAGAATCTGTAATTAATGAAATTATAAGATTGAACAAAATTAAAAACATGAAAAATAATTTTAATATCAATATTATTGCTTAAATATTTAAAAAGTAACACAAAAACTAACAATTTTACCACAATAAACCAAAACAATGCAAAATCGCCAATTCATTTGACACATAACCTGTCATTTGTCATGCGTGAGCGAATCACGCTTCAAATGTCATTCTGTCAAATGAATTGGCGAATTTGCATTGTTTTGGTTTATTGTGGTAAAATTGTGAGTTTTTGTGTTACTTTTATTAATATTTAGGCAATTATTTTGATATTAAAATTATTTTGAGTGTTTTTAATTTAGTTCAATCTTCCTTAGAGTGTTTTTAATTTAGTTCAATCTTCCTTTAGTCCAGGAAGTGACATCGGCAACCAATCAGTATCAAAAATCAAATCATCTTATACAGAATTTAACGCTCTTCAAAATGATAATAGCCACTTTTTAATATTTTTCATGTGGAAACACCCTAGTGTGCATGCTATGTAGTGGCAACCATACAACAAAAGAATGCGAGACCATTAAGCCAGATAATAAAAACCCAATCTACAAATGCTTCAATTGTGCAAGTGCGAAACTTGAACACAATCACAAAGCAAACGACACCAGTTGCCCTTTCCGTGCTAAATATGAAGAGGCAAAGGCAAAAACACGCACTAACAAAAATCGTAAGTCAATTCCAACACTACAAAATAATCATGAAAACAGCAATCACCGGTATGTGAGAGCACCGAAACCACCACCAA
This sequence comes from Contarinia nasturtii, assembly GCF_009176525.2. Classification (NCBI taxonomy): domain Eukaryota; kingdom Metazoa; phylum Arthropoda; class Insecta; order Diptera; family Cecidomyiidae; genus Contarinia; species Contarinia nasturtii. The sequence continues at coordinate 991 of NW_022201090.1, forward strand.
TGCAACGTAGCTATGCGCAAACTACGATGGATCAAAATCTACATCTACTCTCACAAACCGACGCGCAAGATACAACACAAGCAACTACAGCAATTGAATCATTCGATACACTGGATCCAAAACGTTCAAATGATAACTTATGGTCATTGACCGAAGTGTCAAATATTTTACTATATAGCATAAACGAATTGAAAAAATGCAAAACAAAGTTAGACCAATTAACGGTGATTGCAAATTTACTTCAACATGCATGCAAATAAATCACCAAAAATTGTATTATGGAATGCACAAGGCATTTCAAATAAATCAAAACAAACACAATTAGCAGTATTTTTACACCACGAAAAAATTGATATCGCTATACTGGTTGAAACATTTCTCAAACCACATCATGATTTCCATCTGAATAACTTCATTATATATCGAAATGACAGACTAAATCAACCCCACGGTGGAGTGGCAATAGCTATTAACGAAAATATTGCTCACAAAATTCGGTCGCCGTTTAGGACAACATGTATAGAAAATATCGCAATAGAACTAAACATCAATAACTCGCCGACTTGCATCGTAGCCGCTTACTGTCCGAAACACAATATTCACTTTGCAAATGACATTCAATTAATGACATCAATACAAACACAATTCATGATTTTTGGAGATTTTAACGCGAAACATCAGTCTTGGAATTGCAAAAAAAACAACAAATCCGGTGTACAACTATTCAATTTACAGCAATCCAACCCATTTATGGTATGTTTCCCTTCAGATTACACACACCACCCTCACTCAGGACAAACACCCTCTACAATTGATATTCTGATTACCAACGTCAGTCACCACTTTGATTTATCGGTCAGTGCCGGAAATTTGTTTTCGGATCATAACCCAGTTATTTGTAATATAACTGAGAATATAAAGCATACTACAACAAAAAATTTCGATTATAAAAATGCCAACTGGAACTTATACCATTATTTTATCGACAGTAATGTAAATTCACTGCCTTCACCTAATTCAACCGCGGAGGTAGATTATGCTATTGATAAATTTTCTAATTTAATATGTAATGCACGCGCGAGATGTGTACCAATAAAAGCAAGGAATATTCGACCAGTAATCTCAACCGTAACGAAGCATCTAATCCAAACAAAAAATACCATTAAACGTCATTGGCAAAGAACTCGCGTGAAAAACGTGAATTAAAAACCGATTTAAACCGGATTCAAAGGCAAATAAACTATTCCATAAAACAGGACAGGAACAAATATTGGGATGATCAACTCCGGAACTTAGCAAAAAGTTCAAAAAAACTATGGAATCTATCGAAACAGTTTAGGGGTAAATCGAACACAAATTTAGATAAAATAAAAATACCCAGAGTTCAATATTATGATGACACGGATATATCAAACTGTCTTGCTGCAATATTCGAAGAAAATCATAAAATAACAGCCAACTACATCCATGAAAACGACAATATGGTAAAAACGGCAGTCAGAGCATTTAATGCATTTGGAAATATTTCATGTCAGTATCCTGAGATTAGTTATGACGAAGTCAAGAACATCATTCGATCGCTAAAACCATTCAAATCACCGGGTCCAGATACGATCCAAAATATTCTGATAAAAAATTTACCAAACACAGCCATAATTTGGTATACAGATATCATAAATCGATGCATCAAATTAAACCATTGGCCAAGTAGCTTTTGGCCAAAGTAATCCCAACCATATCATCGGATTATCAAGCTCCGTGAAATATCTTGGAGTTATTTTCGATTCAAAATTAAATTTTGGTGCTCACATAACGAATGCCATTGATAAAACCAACAAATGCTTCAGAGCGCTTTACCCAATGATTGCGCCAAAATCTCAACTTTCTATTGACAACAAAACAATAATCTTCAAAGCAGTTATACGACCGATACTCTCCTATGGGTGCCCAGTATGGTCATCAGCCGCTGACACACACATTAGAAAGTGCAATATTTTACAAAATAAAATAATTAAACTAATTTTTAATTTACACAAACGTACACCATCAAGCTTTCTAGAACGTATTACTGGAATTAATACATTTAAAAATTTCATTGAGAGTCTAAACCTAAACTTCATACAAAATTGTAGAATTTCTGATTTTAACCTAATCAGAGAAATTGATCTCATGTAAATTGGATTGTTACCACTTTGCATAAAACTTTCTAGCTCTAAGACACAATATAAAACAACAAAAATACCAAAAACATTTAAAAAATTTAAAATCCCGTCACATTGTGGTTTTTTACAAACTTTTCCACAAATTTTTCCGAAACGAGTCAACAAAACAAACTTATCAAAAAAAATTTTTACAAATGCTGTATAGTCAGAGGACTGAATCTCATAAATAATATTTTGTATATATTGTATATAAAAACGAATATTCAAAAATAAAAATTACATTACATTACATTACAAAATGTTGCATTCGTGTTCGTTTATTATTTTGTCCATCAAATATTTTGTTGACCATACATGAATAACTGCTTTTGCTTCTCTGTGTGTGACTTCATAATTATAATTGTGTTCAATAATTTTGTCAAATTGATAATAAACTTGCTCACACTCGAAATAAATACCAAATTGATGTTTAAATCCTCTGATAACTTTTAATGCACCATAATATTCAATTGATGTTATTATCATATTGTTTGTTTTGATATTCACAAAATATATTCATGGGTAAACAAATATATTTTTTTTATTTGAATGACAACACCATAAAAAAAATTGCTCAAATATCCATCAATTGCAATGCATAATTCAATGTTGTTCTTCTTTAAGTTTCAATAAAAATTTGGCTTAATGTTCTTTCTGTTATTGTTTTTTGAAATTTTAGATATTCCACAATATCTCTATTGTTATTAGCGTTGTGTATTTGTTCTTCAATATTTAGAATTTTGATAAAAATTAATAACACAAAAAAATTCACAATAAAAAAAAGTATTTCACGAAATTGTTCAATTCGACGTTCGGTTTCATTCTGTATGTCTTGCAGCCATGGCACGTATGATTGTCGCTGGATATCCGCTTCACATAATTCAAAGTTTGTCATATTTTCGTAAATAAAATTTTCCAATTTTTCGATTGTATGTAAAATGCCAAAAAGATACATTCCGATTTCTACATTGTCCAGATCTCGAAGTTGTTCTATGCTTAACCGATTCATTTTAAAATAGTGATTACGATTTCATTGCACGGTGATGCTTTATTTATGTTCACTCGAACACATACTGCTTCTAAGCAGTGTTTCATATGATTGTCCGAGAATGAATGTGAGTCTTCTCCTGAGAGTTTATTGAAATGTAACACCGCCATACAAAAATTGCTGACAGTCAGCATTTTTTGTATG
>NW_022201091.1:0-5310 GCF_009176525.2 Contarinia nasturtii
TTTTTTTTTTTTTTTTTAAATAGCCTGTAAAAGTTACATGTCGTTGCGGTATCATACAGGTACATTTCTGATGATTATATCTTTCCGTATAACACACACTTCACATATTTTGAACAGAGCATCTTGATTTGCTGCTGCTCAGCATATTACTGAGAGCTGAGAAATGCTGAACTCGTGCGGCTAACGCATACGAAACGGATGCACGATACATATTCCCCTTTCGCTTCGTATGTGCTGCCGTTGACGCTATTGCCGGTACAACGTTTACACACTATACCAGCGAACATACGAAGTGAAAGGGGAATATGTATCGTGCTTCCGTTTCGTATGCGTTAGACGTACACTTTCAGAATATATGGAAGACTGAGAGCAAAAACAGCACGTCGCATCTCATCTCTTGCTTTCACTTACGTAAGCAAAATAACGAGGGATGCGACGTGATGTTTTTCTCGCAGCTTCTCATATGTCGGTCGCAACACAATTTCAAACTCAACTGGTTACTAAGTTTTGAGTTTTGAATTGAACGACCAAACAACTGTTTATAACCGTTTAAACGGGGAGAATTCATGTGTGCGTGTCATCCATTTCGTATGCGTTAGCCGCACGAGTTCAGCATTTCTCAGCTCTCAGCTATATGCTGAGCAGCAGCAAATCAAGATGCTCTGATTTTGAACTACTTATACGCAAGTGAATTGCACGTATATGAGAGACACGGCGACGTGCCAAACCGTAACGCCATCTATCGGATAGAATCTGAAATACAATTTCGTATTGACTATCTCATATTTGTGTAATTTTGTTCATAGAATTATAAGGTATATTCCGACAGATTTGTAAGGTTTTTATTCGCCAACATATTACATAGCATGCCATACCCTTGCTCATACGTCAATACTCTATTAATTGGCCAAAAACTTTACTGTTTATTGAATTAGTACTGCACTACCAGTGCATGTTCAATATCTCTTTCGGGGAATGAAAATTCATTCGGCAAAGGAAGAAATTTGGAAACAGGGCGGACAAGTTAGACTTACGGATGTAAATTCCATTTTAATATTAAAGGGTAAGGTTACGAGCGAGCGAAGCGAGCGAGTAACCGTCCAATACGTAAAAAAATATATAGAAATATTGGAAGAAACTACCCAAGCACTCAAATTACACTGTTCGTCCAGAGCATTTGCACCGAGCGTCTTTAGCTCCGTATTCTGTTTCGTGTGTTCGTAACTGACGCACGGTACGAATGCCCCGGGTGAACAAGGCAAATTTAGTGCTTGGGTATTATGCCGAGGCGAGCGAAGCGAGCCGAAGGCATGCTAGTATTTTATAAAATTATAAATCTAAACAAATTTCTTCCCGAAAAAATCTGTGCATTTTGACAATCAACCAATACAACATTTTCGACATATCGAAACAACAAATATCACATTTGATATTTTCTATAATTCATTAAAAACCATTGAAAACAAAAGAAGCACTAGAATCACATCAATTAAATTTAACTAATTTAAAAATATTTCAATATTTTTCATTTTTCTTCTAATAAAATGTAAGCGTGTTTGTCGATTTATAAGCGCCATCTATTGCGAATTTGTATCATTTTTAGTTATGAGGGACTGGCGCTGATGTCAAGTTTTTTCACGTCGCTCCCATGATCGGTGTCAAATAAAAATCTTCAAGGTGTTTGTGGCACGGGTTGCCGGTTCAGTAGAGCATTGAATCTTTGCACACATGTTTTTTGTACCAAATCCCCGTGTGGAAAAAAATGACTGACTGACTGGTGAGCTGAAATCAACTGAAATTAAATTTTGTTAACTGAAGTCGTCTACCCAGTCGACTTTAGTCGTCTATATATGTCATTTTAAACAGATGACTAATTTGGGACGTTTTTGTCTATATAGTCAACTGCGATTGAAGTTGAATTAGGTTGTATTTTTCTCTACTAGGATTGACTGAAAAATCAGCCAAATTAACTTAAAACAACTTCAATCTCAGTCAGTTGGCTTTAGCCAAAAACGTCCCAAATTAGTTAACTGACTAGTCAGTCAGTAATTTTCCACAAGAGTCCGCATGTGCTGCAATCATAATTCGGTAATGCGTGTAACATGAAAAAATCACGTGATCAGCCGGACGAAATGATTTATCAAGGGGAGAATGCGTATGAAGAACCATTGATATCAGCATTTTTTGCATTTTTGAAATTGTGGGACAGCAAATAAGCAAGTTGCCAAATGATCTGATCTTTGGATCAGATGAAAGACCAAAAAAATCACCAAACATTATTTGGAGACGTTGCTCGTACCAATCACATCACTGCCTTAGCAGAGAGTTTCTCAAAACTGGTGTAGTTCCATAAATATGGACGACATTATATGTCAGACCAGTTTACAAAAACTATGACAGAAACAACGTTGAAATTACCGTGGTGTTGCTCTGCAGTATATTGTGTTTAGACTATAGTAATAATTTAGATTATTACTTGATTCTTTGAAAGTCACCATGGATTCATCTGGCAGCATAATTATATGTTGACTAACAAGCTCCTCAGTTATATCAATTGTTGATATCTTAGCACGAATACCACGTATTTTTGCAATTTCAATACTGTCATATCGTAGATCTAATGAGCTATAAGCAGTGGCAAAGTGTTCTGCAAAAAACAGTGATTGTTGATTGGTCATTTGCCTTGACATCGAAATAAGTCATCTCATGAGGAAGGTCATCACTCTTTTTGAAATTCACATGTTTGAAGAATTTTCTTGGATCATCATCAATAAGTTTCTTTATGTCAATTCTGTAATCTCTGTGAGCCGAGCGCGCACAACGTTTGTATTCCCTTCTCATTTGTTTGGAATGTTCCATTGGTTCGAGTGTGTTGAGCTTGTTTTTATTTCGATGAGCTTTGCTGACTTTGAACCACCGCGGTTGCTTGCTCATGACTTTTATTTTCAACTGGACATGAGTTTCGATAATAATTAATAATTGTGAAGAAATTATTTAGTTTTAATTCTAATGAATTTGTATCGAAAACTCTGTGCCAGTCAACATCAATAAGCGAATCATTTGTTTGTTGATAGTCAGCATTGATGTAGCCGCGATTTGTTTGTCTTGTTTCAAATGTTTTGATGACTGGATCATTATACCGAACACTAATAGCATTGTGGTGTTTCTCGATATTCAGCAAATAAAACTCTCACAATAACACTCATGGAACATTAAAACTGCTCAACCTCATTTGTCCAGATCAAATCAAGCATACGACCATTTTGGTTGTAAGTCTCGTTAATCTGTTGAAGTCCCAGTTCATAGCAAGTATCCAGCATTATCTTCCCCTTTTCACTATCTGAATTGATAGCTACTATATTGCTATGTCTGGGTCTTCTTCATCGTTAACAAACCACATTAATTTCAGCAAATTTAAGCCAACAGATACAATCAAAACATCATTTGTACTCAAATTCGATGCAATTTCTTTCAAGGCATTCATGTTGTTTATACCTTGATTGTTGATTCTGCTAGAATATACAATTCAACCAAAAAAATGTTTCTTCAAACCTTTACCCAAACTTGTTCCGCTCCGAATATGTGTCAATTAGTTCAATAAAAGAAAAAAGTGCCAGAATCTTCAAAACCGAATAGTTAGTTATCTTGAACATGTCTAGCACAGAGGGAGAAATTCTTTTGATTTGTTATGATTTTTTTCGAGAGAATTTTTTTCAATTTGCTAGTGTTTTTTCGGCTGGAAAAACCCTAGATTTGCGTGCGTTAGAACTTATAAATGTGCACAGATCAAAATCAAATGTCATCCATAACCTTACCTCTTTGATTCCAATATATTCTTCTCACGAAAAATGGTTTTCATCTCTCCTTCTAGAAAACGCCGTAGCGGCTGTATGAAACAACATTCGGCTTCTGTGGTAAATTCTCGTTCAATTTGACCCAACCTTTGTTCAGTTTGTCCAACTTTGATTAATGCACTGCCATAGGCACCTTCTTGACCAAATTCACCGCCAGCCTGAGAAAGAAATTAACTATTAATATCGGACATTTGGCACAAAGCAATTGAAATGGAAGTGACAATTGATGAAAATGAGATCACATCACCGCAATTTTCACAAATTTATGCGTATAACTCGGCCAATTTCGATGCGATGAATTCATTCTTCATTGAAAATCACATTTTGTCAGAAATTAATCGAATTGATGACCTCGAGAATGCATTTCAAATTTTTTTAAATGTTCTACACGAGGTGATCGATTCATTTGTCCCGAGGATAACAGTTCAAAGTAGCACTGATCCACCATGGTACACGAAACAATTGAAGCACATGAAAAATTTCAAAAGAAAAGCATATAAGCGAGCAAGGCAGACTGGCAATTTTGACGAATACAATAACATCACGGATGCGTTCATCCAATTACAAAGCCAGCTATTTAAATCGTACATCAGCCGCATACAATCACAAATCAAATCAAATCCAAAACAATTTTGGCGATTTGTGAATGATAGAAGAAAACGAAGTGATATTCCAGCTATCGTTGAGTACAATGATGTGACAGCGAACACTGACATATTGAAAAAGGAATTTTTTGCTGATTTCTTCGAAAATCAGTATACAGTATACACAGAGCGAAAATATCGATTTGGATCAGTTGCTGAACGAATGCGAAGAAGTATCGTTTGACATTGAAATCAGTGAAAACGATCAGTGAAAAGCACTACAATCGATCAATGTGAATAATGGAGCCGGTCTACTGAAGAACTGTGCAAAATCTTCGGCTATTTCGAAAATCATTGCAACAAGGATTTGTTTTAGATGGATTGAAACAGTCCAGAATAGTGCCAATATTCAAATCAGGAAAAAGAGCAGTGCATCGATTTATAGGCCAGTTGTGATTATTCCAACAATCGCAAACATATTCGAAATGGTGGTCTACGGTAAAATCGACACATTCGTAAATGGGAAAATCAGCCACAATCAAAATGGTTTCTTGAAGAATCGATCGACCGCGACAAATTTACTGCAAATGGTGAACTGTACGATGGACTCGATGATCAACAAATGTCAAACGGATGTGTTGTACACCGATTTTTTTAAGGCTTTTGATCGTGTCAGCCACATTGAGATTGCTTAAAAAATTAGTGAGATTTGGATTCGGCCGCCAAATTGTCAAATGGTTCCATGGTTATTTGACATCACGATCGCAATTTGTTGGAATTGGTGAAAAAAAGTCTAGGACTTTCATTGTACCATCAAAAAATCTTTAGAAAGTGTTTTTTCCAGATGCCCCCCGAGTCAATTTTCACAAAAT